>NC_041382.1:503009609-503050166 GCF_002162155.2 Triticum dicoccoides | reverse complement strand
CTAAGACTCCATCTCTCTCTCCTCTCTCTCTCTCTCACACACACACACACACCCCACACACACACACACTAAGACTCCATCTCTCACACACATGCTATAGGCGGAGCATTTGTTCCTACCACCCTTCATCCAACCTAACCCGTATGATAAACAATCACCTTTATTTACTTGCATAACATGGATAAATTCCACTTTACTTTAGTAGTCAGCAAACTTATCATCTGTACCCTTATAAAAACGAGTTGGTGGTGATGGTGTGCCTGCCATCTTGTAATACAGACCATATGATCTATATCTGAGGATAGAAAGCAAACTATGATAATTTTACAAAAGATACCGGCACCCCTCTCCACATCATTATCTCTCGAAACCTCATTGCTCAGCAATTAAAAAAGGAATAAGTCTCTGGAACAATCTAGCATGCATGGTGGCCGCTGCCGCCTGCCAGCGCCGTCCATCCCCATGCCTCCGCCCATTCCGACCACCAGTCACCACCACGCTCCACTCCTCCTCGCCTTATCTCTCATCT
Source organism: Triticum dicoccoides (assembly GCF_002162155.2). NCBI lineage: Eukaryota > Viridiplantae > Streptophyta > Magnoliopsida > Poales > Poaceae > Triticum > Triticum dicoccoides. The sequence goes on along the minus strand of NC_041382.1, from coordinate 503,049,637 downwards.
TTCATTTTTTCGATGACATTCTCGAGATACCAGTTTTCCGATAAAATTCTTGAGATATCATTAGTTTTTACACATGGGATTACTCCTGCATGGGTCAATCACAACAGGTGTTCTGTAAAAAAAATGCATATTGATGTTCCATGCAATGCACGAGAATCTTGCTTGTAATTATATAACGCAAATCACGAGCAGGAAGTGACATTTTTTTGACACAACCATGTTAACATGGCCACGTAAATCACTAGCTAAAGTAAATACCATTATACTTATATCCCGATGCAAAAGGGTGAGTACATGTCTGAAGAGTAGAGTCGCACACACGCACTCTGTCTCTCAGAATCTCTCTCACACACACACAAGTTACGTGACGCCCACTTAAGCAGACACGTATGTTACAATTTGTGCACCCGCGGGTACACGTGATGCTGCGCATTTATTTAAGCCGGAAGGCGAACCCAAATAGTAGCTGCATTCATTCCCCTCCCACCGCCTCTTCTCTGGTCGTCGTCGCCCGGAGCCATGGGCCGGCCGAAAGGTAACAACATACGCCATACTCCCGCCGGAGCGATGCTTTAATATGGAAATTTTAGTGGTCATGCATGCATCTTTTTGTGCTAGCACTCCTATATAAGGGTTGACCGGTCGGTTCCCGCGGACGTGCGCGGGCGGTGGAAGAGGAAGGAGAAGGGAAGCGGGCTGTGGAGTAACGTTTTTTACCACAATTTCTTAGGAAACTGAGTGCAATAATTGAGTGGTTTTGCAAACTACCAGTACTACACCTGAAACGGTTCAAAACCTATACTCCCTTGCCAGCGCCGCGCTTCTCACGTGAAACGGTTAGCATCGCCCTGGAGCGTCAGTGCCGCATTAATGCCCGGCCAGAGCGGAGGTGACCTCTCACTGGCGCCGGCTTTGAAGTGGTGCGACGGCCGAGAGAGCGCCGCTTCCCGGTCCACGCGACTGCTCCGCGTCGAGACTGGCCATAGGCCCTATTTGGATCCATGGGTTAGAGTTAGTTTGAGCTAGTTGGGCTCAAATAGCCCTAAACTATCCAAGCATGAGGGTTTAAATTGGAGCAAGTTGCACTGAACCCACCAAAAAAAACTATCCCACCCAAGAGGTGCTAACTGGAGATAGTTCTCATTGGGACCACTGAAAAATCACTTTTCTCTCTCCATGAAGTGCATTTATTGTCAATCTAACCCTGTCACCCAAACACCTCTTTGGCTACAGTTAGTTCAGGGTTTGTCATGAGTTAGTCTAACCTCTAGCTAAGTTAGAGTATCAAACAGGAGAAGTATAGGACATGCAAGTTGCTCAAAGCATACATGCAAATTCGTACGTGAAAGGATGTTTTTTCTTTTTGAAAATGGAATGTGAAAGGAATTTTTTTATAATGCTCTTGGCATGTCGCTAACATGTGATAGTTAACTGACCTCAATAGACGGCAGAAACACCAGCCTGCCGCACTTTGATAGAGACGAGGAGGGAGAAGCGATACAGGCTGCTGGAGTACTAGAGATAGGTGTCGCACGTAAGCCAAGAAATATGGTGATAGCGTGGGTTAGCCATGTACTAGTATGATACTACACTGGGCTGCCTTGTTTCGTACTCTTCCAGTCCACTGTGGAGATGATTGGTTAATTTTATATCACTGAATAATATTAAATATTATAAGTGCAGATGCTCCACCACGAGGTTCCTTGCTCCTTCTCGGTCGTCCGGAATCTATGTTCTTCCACTCTATTTTTTCACGTGAGCTTTTTCATCCTTTTGCGAACACGCGAGACATCTAGCATCAAGGTGCACGTGTTATGCAAGGATCGTTCCATCTATATGAAGAACACGTGGGACTGGAACTACGAGATGAACATGTACCCAGGAGTGGACGTACGAACCTGAGTAATGTAGCGCAGTAAGTGAAGTAGAAAGGCTCAAATGGTATGAACATGCGTGGCATATAGGGTGTGTTTGGTTGTGTTCTCGTCTGAGCATAGTTGTTCCCTCTTCATGCATGCTCAACTCAACACCCCTCTTCATGCATGCTCTCTTCAAGCATGCTTCTAGTGTATTTGTGCTAAACTAGTGTGGACTCATGCACCCTCCATACACTCTACTAAACACCCAAAAGTAGGTCGAGAAGGGAACTCTTGGGCGGCATTTGTCTCTTACTACGTACTACCACTAAATGTTGTACGTGCAATGCACGGTGATGTTATGGAGTACGTGCCTAAGTACTCTACTACTACTATATTAGTTGGAGGCACATATTAACTTTTATATTTGTTTACGTGTATGTGCCCCGAGACCTTCCAACTAGACGTGTCTTTGTCTCCAGGCCGCACTTTGTATCGTTCATACCACTAAGTACTACTACGTGCGGTCTCCGACCCAGAAGTGGAACAAGTGGAGACGCTCTACCACACTGTTTTTTTACGCTGGACTCTACCACGCTATTCATGTCCCACTCCTTTCGCTAACGTATGGGACATCCAGCACGTGCCGTGTTTGGCACCCTTCGTCGTAAGAGTTGAAACGCTAGCATTCATCAGAAATAAAAAATAATTATAAATCCACAGTGATACTATTTTTTTTCGAACCAATCAGCAGTGATACTGTACCATGCGGTTTCCTTGCTCCTCGATATCAGAAAGAATACTTCCGTTCGCCAACATGTGGGGCGTTGACCATCCTAGTCCACTTGCCATGCACGCAGAACTCCAAGGGAGTAACCCAGGTCGTCGCGTCGCAGTAACAATGACTAATGAGCCGTCAAATCACAGGCCCACTTCCCACTTTGAAGTTGCTTGGATGAAGGAACCATCATGACTTCGTTGAATTCCGCTTCTTGAAGAAAACTACTGTACCAGCAGTACTGCTAGCTACAGTAGTTACTCCAACTGAGGCCTCCTGTCGTTCATAAGATAGGAATATGAAAATCGTAGGAAGTGAGATGACATGCAATTCAATTCCTATAGAGAAAGAGATGCCATTTGATGCTTAGGATAGGATTTTTTCCATGTAGTCTACGCTAATGTACTGGTAATTTGCTCTAAAAACTACAGTAGTAACTAGTAGTACTGGTACATGCTCGTACTCAGACACACACACACACACACTAACTACTAGTACTACTAATTCTCACATGCTGGCCAGACGCCGTCGTTCTCCTTCCCGGCTTTGTCGGTGACACACGAAGACTGGAAGACACTGTACCACGTCATATCACTGAAACCCACTAGGGCAAACTAGCGCGCCTAGGTCATCTATTTTGGAACGGAGGGAGTACGTCTCTGCACTGCTATGATTTTGTGTTGCACGTCATATCACTGAAACCCACTAGGCCAAACTAGCCCGCCTAGGTCATCGATCACTAAGCCTACAATTTTAGAAGCTAGGGCCATTGGTCGATCGACGAGGGATAAGTATAAGCGTACCACGAGCTCATCAGCCCCAACGTTTCTCTTCGGTGAGTGTTTTGCAAGTACTATAGCTCGCATAGTAGCTAGCCTACTAACACCAAGAATCATCAAACAAGCCCTGCTGATATGATAAATAGTTCAAACTTACATCTAATCATGCCATATATTACATCAAAAGCTGGTGAGGATACATCTATTTCCATAACTTGGAGAGGGTTCGCATGATTCATCGCATGATTCACTATCAAACAAAAGTAGCAAGATCTGCCCACACAAGACAGTGCACTAGCCCTAAGATGGTTTGATAACACGCATCGTTCTGGTAATTAAACACAGGGCAATGCAAACTACCCTGAAGGATTAGCGCGACCAACTATTTCTTGCCATCGATCTCTCGGGCAATGACCACAGCATGGACAGCGGCATGGGAATCGATTTCTGGGGCGTTGTCCGCAGGACTAACCGCGACATCGGAATCAATCTCTGGGGCGATGTCCATAGGATGGACAGCGGCATCGGAATCGATCTCCGGGGCGATGCCAACAGGACGGGCCACGACATCGGAATCATCAAGGATGTCCACCGGCACCTGCACAACCCTAACATATTAGCAAGCACATTGCAAATAATCAAAAACCACAACTATGGTAATAAGCCATTATTTTTTACCTTTTGCAGCTCACCGGGGGATCTCATCCCTCCGGGGGCCATCTCCTCGTCCTCGATGGGGGCCATCACCTTGCCAGGGGAATACTGCTTCTCAACGGCGACTATCTCCTCAAACTCGGTCTTGAGCCTCACATAGGTGGCAATCAGAGTTCCCGGGGTAGGCCGGTGGAGCCCTTGCTGTTCTTCCAACTTCCTTTGAGGAGTTCGTCCGCCAACGCCCTCAACTCTTTGGCCAATGCTTGTCTCTTGGAGTTCTTCGTCTCCATGGGTTGGCACGCCAACATGGTCAACTCGTTGGTCGGTGCTCGCTTCCTGGAGATCATTGTCTCTAGTGGGTTCTCCGCCGGCAACTCTTTGCCTAGTGCTCCAGGATACATCAATGAACTGACAAACAAAAAGCAATCGAAAGGAAACCACAATCGCAATGAAAACGGGAAAAGAATAGGATGTGAGAATCGGTCGGTGCTTCGCAAAAAGAAGATTCTTGGAATGAAAATATAGCAGCTTAACTGATTCGCCCACCTTTCCTTCGTCGGTACAGAAGAAAAAATGGTAGAAGTGAGTAGCTTGGAGTGAGGTTTTCTTCAAGAAAGGGAAGAAAGGGCTTGAACGAGCGTTCCAGTGAAATGATGGTTGCTTCGTCCAGTCCAACTTGGAGGCCACCTTACCATTGCTGGTAAAGGTGTGGGTTTTGTGATATGACGGGTCATGACGGCCACACCGGGGTTACAGGTGACTCTCGACTGTAGCACCTCGCTGTGATTTGGTGGATGGCATGCGGGCCTGGATGCTTTGAAATGTCCCGCATGTAGATAGAGCGGCTAGTCATATAGGAGTGCTCAATATTGTGCACCGCAACCAAGGCGGAGAGGAAAATGAGAGAACTACGTAATTAATGCATGAGTTTAATTAGGGTAGTTTTGTAAAGTACGAGATACATTCCTCCAATCGCAGAATGCCTTGGTTCATGAGATTTGAGATTTGAGCCCTATAAACCGGAAGGGAGGGAGTACTACACACGGTGTAGTCTAGTCACTTGTTGAAATCTCTAGAAAGGCAAATACTCCTTTCTAGTTTACAGGGCTATACTACTCCCTCCGTCTAGGTGTGTAAGTCATCTTACGAAAACCAAATAGTCCCAAAACACTTAGGCGTGGTGCATTAACTTCTACCTTGTTTCTTGACATATCAACCAATAAGAGATGAGAGGTGAGCATGCTTTTAATGACTTGCAATGGCTAGTTCATTGCATGCAATGCTATTAATTATCAAATAAACATTGGTGACCCCAGGAGGAAATGGTGCTAACCGCATGGACCTATGCAGAATGAGTATCAACCAATGGATAATGGAGTTTAATTGTTAAACAATAGCAATTTTGTCTCATGCAAGAGCCTGGCTAGTACTCCAAGGAACCACACCACGCGAGCGTTCGCAACTGCCATGTTCGGGTTGCGCTTGGCTCTTCGCCTCTTCTACAGTATCGAATCCACTGCTGCATGTCTGTCCACCTCGTGCAGGAGGGATAGCGAAAGCTTCAACTTACTGCTCCTACCTTTGCGTCCATGACAGGTGGGCCCAACAGGTTGTTGGCCCTCCTGTCATGCAGCCAAAGGCAGGTGCAGTTAAGGCACCGGAGCTCAGTTCGCGATGGAGAGGGTGTTGTAGTAATCAAATTTCTCGGTCTTGTACGAGTTGACGAAGATAGGGGTTGCTTGCTTGCTAGGGTTGCTCACTGCGTATATATAGGCCGGAGCCTCCGCGCTTGCTTGCTAGGGTTGCTCTATTCACACACTCTCATCCTCTCCCGATTTAAACAAGATAGGGGTAGTAACACTGTCTTTCTCCCTTCAAAAAACACTGGCTTTCTATCCTCACAGCTGGTTACAGATCCGGATGTATCCCCCTCCGCCGGTGAAGGGGAGGATGGGCAGCATTTAGGCCGTCGTCGACAGTGAGGGAGGAGACCCACTGCCAGCCGCACCGTTATCTCTGGCCGAGCGCCGGTGCAGGAGATCCTCCGATCCCTTCTCGTTGCCTGTGGGCGGATCCGGCCTCCCGCCGCCCACCTATCCACATCCCGACGACCCTCAGGTATATCTTCGTTCAAAACCGCCTTAGCTCTACTTCCCCAGCTCGCTACGTCGCTGCATGTGCATCATTTTCTACCTGTCAGCCCCTCTCGATCGGATGGTCCAACGTCACATATTTTTTTCTATTTTTAGAGGTAAAGCTACTTCATGGAGTCGAATCTTGTACTCCCTCCGTCCGAAAATACTTGTCATTCAAATGGATGTATCTAGATGTATTTTAGTTCTAGACACATCCATTTTGATGACAAGTAATTCCGGACGGAGGGAGTACTTGGTTCAAACAAGAAATAAAGTGGGGGTGGGGGAATTTAGTATGTACATCGGACTTGGTACAAACAGGAAGGAAAGGGGGTGAAAGTAGTACAGACTGGTCATCCAACTGGTCTCTTGGTCGAAAAGGGAAATATAGGGGTAACGCTGTACATAGTGGTATGGCCAGGACTAGATTTGTTATCCACACATAGGAGTAGGTGGCTAGGGTGAACAAAAATGGGACCAACCCAGATATGTTTCTTGGATGTTTGTTTCTCAGGGCAACAAACTATGAATCACCACTTTATGCCCCTGTTTACGTACATGGTGCTGGACTGCTGGTGCACCCACTGTTATAAGCCATGACAAGTTTAGCCAAATGTTTTTGCCTGTAATTGTTTGAGACTCTGACTGTTTCCTCCGTGCCTTTTTGTGCAAACAGGGATATCCAATTCACCTGGTTGCCGTTGTGACCTTTTGGTGCACTGCATAGAACTCTTCTTAAAAGAAGTGACTTTTGTGCTGTTTAACTGGAATGTCAGAATGGAACAGTTGGTTCATTTTGGTGGAACTGCACAAAGGGAGATCTCTTATCCAATCCTCATCATCCATATTGGCGCCATAACCTTCCTTTAGGTAAGAATGATATTTAATGCATGTGTTCATCTCTATTTTCTGACTGCCATAAGAAAATAATGTTGTTTTCTACTAGTACTCTTGTACTCCCTCACTGACAAAACCAATTCTGAATTAGAAGGCCAATCATGTACTAGGTTTCACCAACTGGTGAGGAGAAAGAGAAACAGAGCATGAAGAGGAGGAAGAAGAAGAATAAACAGTGCCAAGGCGATCTTGCTGAAGCCAGAGTCCTCAGTCGAGGCCTTTCAAGGGCTCTGACAACGACTACCTTAGATGTGAGACAATCCTCTAGGGAGCCCTTCCACTTCTGCTGTCTCACTTACTTAATTAGGAGTACTTAAGTACAACTAATTTATTACTGCCTAATTTTCCTGTTGGAGTTAAACAAATCTTTAGTAGGACCCTATGCTGAATCATGTACGTGTGTATGTTTGTCTATGGAGGTGAATCATGTGGTGGAGCAGGGAGGGAATATTATTAGTGTCATGACATAATAGTGCTATTGTTTTGCATGTCAATTTATTGCCATTGGTTCAATGAGGCAATGTTTTGCGTATTGTCCATCATGAATTTGATGCTACTGGTTGGGTAATATGCTAATGTCTTCCTATCCTTTCTCACTAAGCTAATGAAGGTTTCACCTTGTTCCTACTTGTGCAAACAGGGATCATGTTATGCCAATCATACATTAAACGGAACTACACAAGACAATACAATGAACTGTATCCCAGACAGTGCTTTAACTCTGCTGGAAGTTCTTGATAATCTTTCGATATAATCTCAGCACTGGTAAACAAGAGTGATTTCAACCATACATTTGAAGTGCACAAAAATATATACTATTGTGTGATTCTAGTGAGTGCTTTATCATCTCTTAGGGGACTACAAGAATAAGCTTTTTTCTCAGGTTGGTACGGGCCTAAGGCCTTCATCCATATTAGTTTGCTGTCATCTCTATTTGTATCGTGCTACTGTCATGAGAAACTCCTTTATCATAGCACGTTAAAGTTTTGCAACCTATGATAAATGGAAATGCTTTGAGTGTTGAGTTGAGCTAATTGGCACTGATTAAATAAACTAATACCTCTCTTTAAGCAAAACTACTATGTTGCTAACTTTACCCATTAAGATAATGAGGGTGCTTCTATTTGTTACTGTATGTTTCATAAACTAGTCCCACTATTACAGTAATCTCACTCTCTCAATATATGTGCCAATAGGGTTGCTCGATTTTGGTGGAACTGCACAAAAACTTTGGGTGCTTCATTGCCTCCACAGCTTCCGTCCTTTCCTATCAGTCGCTAAACTCCGCATGCTTTCTTCCTTTGCTGTCAGTCGCTTGGCTTATCTCGGCTTCCAGTCAAAGGAAATAGTAATGGATATGCTACCTCACACAGGTTGGTACTGGTCTTTATCCTGATTATTGTGCCTGTCATCTGTATTGGTAATTTGGTATTGTGCTACTGTTTGCCGATTTCATAAAGGAGTAATTTGGAGCCTGAACTCGCAGGCAAATCGTTACATCGGGTGATTTCAGTAGAACTGTGTTGGCAGGAACGACACCTATGGGATCACAAGAATCCCTACTGTGGTTAGCGGGGCGCGGGGTCGTGAGAAGAGCGGATCTAACAGGTAGCACACGGTTCATTTATCCAGGTTCGAGCCGCGAGGATGCGTAAAACCCTACTCCTGCTTTGGTGGATTGTATATCTGTGTTCTTGAGCTAGCTATGGGGCGTGAGGAGCTCCAAAAAGGCGAATCCCCCCTTTGGTCGCCTCGGGCCTCCTTTTATAGAAAAGGGGTTGCCACAGTGGCACACAGGAGGTGGAAAGGGTACAGTGATGCGAGGTTATCCCTTGCATTACATGACAAGGCGCATTTAATGCGTCTTGCTTAGGTGTCCTTGCTTTATCGGGGACGGGGGAGAGACCTGTCTCGTCCGTCGCTGCTCCTTCTTGTGTCGACACGCGCCCTGGCCAGCGACGCTTGCGATGCCACGTAGGTAGGCAGGCAGCTGAGGTGGCGCAGTGGTGGGTCTTCACGAAGATCTGCATGCCGCCACGCAGGTGCCTGCCCAGCTGATTGGGTCGGCAACTGCATGCATGCGGTGGTGGAGGTTTAGTCGGCGTGGGCCTGATGGTGGCCCTGCGGGCGTCCTCGGTAAGGGCCTTGCCGGGGCCCTGGCAAGGGTCTTGCCGGGGCGCCTGCTGTCATCCCCGGCAAGGTGCTTGCCGGGGGCCTTGTGGTCTTCCTCGGCTGGGATCCCGCCAAGGGTTGTCGTCTCCTTAGTGCGTATCTGATCTTGAATGTCTTCACAAAGATTTGCATGCCGCCACGGGGATGTCTCCCGAATCCTTGCCCCTTGGGGGCAGTGGACTCAAGGGTGATTTGCTCGGTAGGCGCGGGACGAGTCGCCGCGGCAAGGGTCTTGCCGGGGCTGCTAGAACTGTCTCCCGGCAAGGATCTTGCCGGGGGAGTCCGCTTCGTCCCCTTTGCTCTTCGTGGTCTTGGCCTTGGCGTTGTTCTAGTTCTCTTGAGCTTCGGTCTTACCCTGGCTCACCTCCCTTGCCTTGCTTGTGTGGTGGTGCCCGTGGCTCAGACTGCCCGTGCATAGTTATAGGGGTACAAAAAGTGTACCCCTCTTTTTGTACTCCGACAGGAGACCTCGGGCCTGGGCCACACATAAGCGCAACGCATTGTTGGGCTAGGCCCAAAAACGGTGCGCGGGCAGGCGGGGCAGTTTTTACCGCGGTAAGGTTCTTCGCGCGCTGCGCTTCCCACGACTCCCGCACGTGGCGCGGCGTGGGGAGGCGCGTGTGACGTGGGCGGCTTGCGTGGGGTTGGTTCCCGCAGGCATGCGTCACATCATAGTAAAGGGGCGGTTCGCGCCTTCCCCATAAACGGAGGGAGGCATGGAGGCACGGCCCATTTACTGAATGGGGCCCAGGCGCGGTCTTCAAGGCGTCCACTCCCCACGATCACGGGGTGGGGAGTGGTCATCCCACCCGCCCCCTCGGTTCTGCACGTCCGCCACATGTCTCCCATGCACCTGGGGTGGCAAATGGTGGAGGCGGGAACCCGGGCCGTCGTTGGTTGGGGCGGCGGGTCGGTCCTGGCTCCCTGCACCTTCCGTATCTTGATTGTCCGAGCGGGGCGGCCGAGCCCCAACCCCGACCCTTTATAAAGAGCGGGAGGGAGGATGGCGTCCCGCATTCTTTCATCTTCTTCTTCCTTCAGCTTCTGCTCCTCCCTTCCATCCGTCATGGAGAGAGGGAATCCCGGTCCTTCAACAGTGGCGGCAAGGGTCGCCGCTCGACCACGCGTCCCTCCTTCTCCTGTGCCTGCGGTGGCAGAGCCAGCCGCGAGGGGAAGGGGGAGGGGGCGAGGCCGGGGCGCTCGGGGAAGAGGAGGACGGGGCGGTGCGCCGGCCTCGCCTCCGCTAGCAGCTCCTCCTCCAATGGAGGGCCATGTTGGGGATGACCCTTGTGAGTTCTTCGTCAGGCTGCGCCGGCCGCCGTGCCGTCGCTTTTGTCTCCCGACTCCATTTGCGCGGGAGATGGAGCTGGATCCACCGGAATCGTTGCGGCTGCACATGAGGGGCTGCGGGATCAGTGGCACGTGGGTCCGCGTCGACTTCCCCGCCCCTCACGTGATGTATCTTTGTCGAGGATGGAAGATGTTTGCTCATATCCACTGCTTGACGGAGGGGCTCACTCTCTATTTTATGCTGATGGAGGGTGGCCTTCTCTCCATCAAGGTCTTTGGGTGCTTTGGGACCCGTGCAAGGTGCTGCGTGGAGAGCTCTTCTGATAGTGAAGACTCCTCCTTGGGCGGGAATGACGAGGAGGACAGCGGCAGCGACGACGAGGGTAGTAGGCGGCAGGATGACGGGTCCGACTAGGTGTCGGGTGCCGCTCTGTGCGGCACCAGCGACCCCATCATCCGTGTCGCCGGCTCCTTGAACTTCTCGGGGTCGTCTCCTTGGGCGGCTGGCGTTGGGAGAAGAGGGCGGGCGGCAAGGCCGTCAAGTCGGAGTACGCGGGCACCGACGCCTTCGACGCGTGCTGACGTCCTGCCGCCTCGTCTTCGAGCTCTGCTTCCAGCGCCGCCATTACCATCCAGCCTTTGGACGGCCACCAAGATGTTCTCTTGGTGTCTTTTGCCACCCGTAGCTCGCCTAGGCGCTCCTTTTGTCCCTTTCGCCTCCTTGACCTACCTCCTGAGGAGAGGGACAAGAAAGGGATTACGGGCACCTTATATCTTTTTAGTCTGTAAGCCTTCGGGCCTTTGTTGAATTTAAAACTTGTAATCCCATCATTCATGTTTTTCATTCCCTATGGACTGTACCTGAGTGGAATGTTTTTTAATGAAAAGGGATGCTTGCCGGGTCATTTGTTTGCGGGTGGAACCCACGACAAGGAGTAAATCCTTGATATCTTCAAGATAAACATTTCCTTGCCCGGCAACAGGCCTTGCCGTCTCCCCACTTCGCTCGACCTTCCTCGCGCCTTCGGCGGAGGCAGGGATGAGGCGGGTTCAGGCTCATTGTTTCATCCTTTCGCTGCCGCGACTATGACCAAACGTGGCCCCAGGAACGAGCCCTAGGGCCTAGAGTTATGGGAGCACGGTAGCTTAGGGGAAAACAAGGTTTCACATACCTCAGTCCATAATGGAATGCATGATAAGGGATGAAGAACTTATCTGAAGATGCAGTCCCCGGCAACCCTAGTTCACCGTGGGTGAATCTTTGCTCTTGCAGCCCCCGGCAATACTGGCTTGCCGAGGGCTAGATGCTGGTCTGTTCCTCTTTTTTTTCTCCCCAAGTGGTTCGGCATGGATATCTGTGTGTCATGTGAACCAAAGAAGACAAAAGAAAGACAAAGAGACGCACACTTGACCTTTAAGCTAGGGGTTAGTCGCTGCTAAGCACTATCAACCCTAACCAAGGACGAGACTCGACCTAGCATGCATGCTATAACTTAGGGTGCCAGTGCTTCATTTAGTTATGCTCAGGGTCTGCGCCTGGCTTTGTACAGAGGGTTACATGCATCATCGGCAAGGCTCATACAAAAGGTGGCTTGCCGGGGGGCCCGGCAAGCCGCGCCTCATGGGTAAAACTTGCGAAAATGCTCAATGTTCCAGGAGTTACTCACCGGAACGGCATCTTCGGTCTCCAGGCGGATTGCGCCAGGCCTGGTGACTCGTATTACCCGATAAGTGCCTTCCCACTTTGGCGTCAACTTGTTGGAATTCTTGGCCGATTGAACGCGCTGAAGAACAAGGTCTCCTTCCTCAAAGCTTCGGGCATGAACCTTGCGGCTATGGTAGTAGCGCAAGGCTTGCTGGTAGCGCGCTGCTCTCACAGCCGCCCGAAGACGATCTTCCTCAAGGAGCGTTGCGTCATCTTGCCGCAATTGCTCTTGCTCAAGCTCGTCATAAGCGAGTACTCGAGGTGACCCGTATATGAGTTCCGTGGGGAGAACTGCTTCTACCCCGTATACCAGGGCAAAGGGTGTCTGGCCGGTGGCTCGATTTGGTGTCGTTCTGATTAACCAAAGAACCGCCGGCAATTCATCAATCCAGCGCCTTCCACTCTTGCGCAGTCTGTCAAAGGTCTTTGTCCTCAGGCCTCGCAGTACTTTAGCATTTGCCCTCTCAGCTTGACCATTGCTTCGTGGGTGAGCAACGGAAGCGAAACAGACCTTGCTGCCAAGGTCTTGAATATATTGCATGAAGGTGTGGCTTGTGAACTGCGTGCTGTTGTCGGTGATAACCCTATTGGGTACACCAAAACGGCACACCAGTCCTTTGAAGAACTTGACGGCTGACTGTGCTGTGACCTTCCTCACTGCTTCCACTTCTGGCCACTTTGTGAACTTGTCGATTGCAACGTACAAGTACTCAAAGCCCCCGACAACGCGGGGGAAAGGGCCCAGTATGTCGAGCCCCCAGACCGAGAAAGTCCAGGAGAGAGGAATGGTTTGAAGGGCTTGAGCTGGCTGATGAAGCTTCTTTGAATGGAACTGACACGCTTCACACCTGGTGACTAGTGTCGTCGCATCCTGGAGGGCGGTGGGCCAGAAGAAACCTTGCCGAAACGCTTTGCCGGCAAGGGCCTTTGACCCGATCTAGGATCCACATATGCCTCCATGTATCTCCGCCAACAGCCCCAGTCCTTCCTCTTGAGGGATACACTTCAATTTCACGCCGTTCGGCCTCTTTCTGTACAGGACATCATCGACGAACTGGTACATAGTAGAGCGACGGGCTACTTTTTCGGCTTCTTCCTGCTCCTCAGGAAGTTCCCCTGTTTAGAGGAATCGGACGGTATGCTGTGCCCACGCTAGAGCATGGGGCTCGACGGCGAGGACTAAAGGCATTTCCTCCGCTACAGGAGCGGCTCTCTCGACGGCAAGAGCTTGATGCTCTTTCGGAGCTAGCCGTCCTGTGGCGGGCTCAGTGTCTCCGGCAACATCCTTGCCGGCGGCTTCGGGGAGCTCGGCGGGAAAGTACTTGCCGGGCCCTAATTTTCTCCTCTTGTTCTGTTCTGTTGATGGATCAATGGATGGCTGAGTTAGCCGAAGCTCAAAGGTACCTGGTTCCATAGGTAGCTTGAGGGCAGCGCGTTTTGACAGGTAATCAGCGATATCATTCTCCGCTCGGGGAACGTATTCTGCCTGTATACCGTCAAAACACTCTTCGAGCTTTCTCACTTCATCGACGTATGCCTTCATCAACGGGCTCTGGTAATCCTTGTTGACTTGCTTGACGACAAGTTGCAAGTCGCCTCTGACGACAAGTTTCTTGATTCCGAGGTCCGCCACGATCCTAAGACCGGCAAGCAGCCCTTCGTACTCAGCCGTATTGTTTGTTGACACCTCCCTGGGGAAGTGCATCTGGATCACGTACTTGAGGTGCTCTCCGGTGGGCGCGACAAGCAGTACGCCAGCCCCGGCGCCCTGTAAGGAGAAAGCTCCATCAAAGTACATGATCCAGTCGCAACTTGCCTCCTTGCCGGGGAGAGCAGTCTCTTGGGTTTCTTCGTCAGGCGCCGCGGTCCATTCTGGAACGAACTCTGCTAGGACTCGGCTTTGAATCGTCGAGGTACTCTCAAACTTGAGGCCAGAGTTGGACAGTTCCAGTGCCCACTCTATGATCCTTCCCGTTGCGTCTGGATTGTGCAATATCCGTTGTAGAGGGAGGTGAGTGACGACAGTGATTTCGTGCGCCTGGAAGTAGTGATGCAGCTTCCTCAAGGCCATAAGAAGGCCGAAGAGCAGTTTCTGCACACCGGAGTGCCTCGATCTAGCCCCCTGCAGGAGGGAACTAACAAAGTAGACCGGGTGCTGCATCATTTTCTTCTTCGGCGGCACTTCAATTGGCTGCGTCGTCTCGGCATCGATGGCATCGGGCTCCGTCGCTGCTATTACCTCATCATCAATTTCTCTCTGCGCCACTAGTGCGGCGCTGACCACCTGGTTCGTTGCCGTGAGGTACAACAGCAACGGTTCCTGTGGCCTAGGTGCAACTAGTATTGGCGCGGAGGAGAGGTACCTCTTCAAATCTTGCAATGCTGCTTCGGCTTCTGGCGTCCACTCCATTGGGCCTGCCTTTTTCAAAATCTTGAAAAATGGAAGGGCGCGCTCGGCGGACATGGAAATGAACCTGCTCATGGCGGCAACGCAACCAGCAAGCCGATGCACATCCTTGACTCGCTTGGGTGCTTCAATCTGCTCTATAGCTTTGATCTTGTCCGGATTGGCCTCTATCCCACACTGTGACACAAAGAACCCGAGAAGCTTGCCAGACGGGACGCCGAAGACACACTTCTCAGGGTTCAGCTTGAGATTGATCTTGCGTAGGTTTGCAAATGTTTCTTGTAAATCTGATATGAGGGTTGCCCTGTTCTTGGTTTTGACCACTATATCATCCATATAAGCTTCCATATTTCTATGGAGCTGGGGTTCAAAACCAATCTGGACCGCCCTTGCAAACATTGAACCAGCACTCTTCAACCCGAAAGGCATCCGTATAAAGCAATACGTACCACATGGGGTGATGAATGCCATTTTTTCTTCATCTTCCCTTATCATGAAGATCTAGTGGTAGCCGGAGTAGGCATCGAGGAATGACAACAGATCACACCCAGCTATGGAGTCAACAATCTGGTCGATGCGCAGCAACGGGAAGGGGTCCTTGGGACAAGCCTTTTTAATATCTATGTAATCAATACACAGCCTCCACTTCCCATTTGCCTTGCGCACTACCACCGGATTGGCCAACCACGTTGGATGGAGCACTCCTCTTACCAAACCCGCTGCTTCCAGTTTCCGGATCTCCTCTGTGATGAACTCTTGTCGTTCCAAAGCTTGCTTTCTGACCTTCTTCTTGACGGGCTGCGCATGAGGACAGACAGCAAGGTGGTGCTCAATTACCTCCCTAGGAACGCCGGGGATGTCGGATGCTTGCCATGCAAACACATCGACATTCGCTCGCAGGAAGGTGACGAGCGCGTCTTCCTATTTGTTGTCAAGGGTGGAGCTTATGGTAAAAGCTCCTCCCGTGTCGTCCTCCTCAACAGAAACCTTCTTGGTTCCCGGCGGTGTGGCCCTGGACTTCTTGTTTCTGTCGGCAGAGCTCTCTGGCATGTCCTCGACGGGAGCGCTACACTCCGAAGAGGTGCGCTTGCCGGTGTGGGTGCCTGAGGTGTCACCGGTCTTCTTCTTTCGCCTTCCCGGGGCTCCAGCGGCAGGAGCAAGCGCCTTAGCAGTGGCGGCTACTGCAACTGCTTGTTGGTAGAGTTGGTCAGCGCAGATTAGCGCATCCTTCTTGTCTGATGGGACGGTGATGATCGTCACAGGCCTCGACATCTTCAGGGTGTTGTAGGTGTAATGTGACGCCGCCATGAACTTGGCCAGCGCTGGGCGGCCAAGGATCCCGTTGTAAGGCAAGGGGATCTTGGCAACGTCGAACACAATCCTTTCTGTCCTGTAGTTCAGATCACTCCCAAAAGTCACGGGCAACGTGACCTTTCCCTTTGGTTGACTTCTTCCCGG
Source organism: Triticum dicoccoides (assembly GCF_002162155.2). NCBI lineage: Eukaryota > Viridiplantae > Streptophyta > Magnoliopsida > Poales > Poaceae > Triticum > Triticum dicoccoides. The sequence goes on along the minus strand of NC_041382.1, from coordinate 503,033,506 downwards.
ATTGACCCCCTGAAACGTGCCCGTCTCTTCGAGGTCTTCATCAGGAATCTGCAATTTCTCGATCACGGCAGGCGAGATTAAGTTCAGACCGGCCCCGCCATCGACTAGCATCTTTGTCACCTTGAGGTTGCGTATTGTTGGTGAAACCAACAATGGCAAGCACCCGACTGCAGTAGTGCGATCAGGGTGATCCTTAGTGTCAAAAATGATAGGTGTGCTGGACTACTTCAGCGGCCTTTGGGCATCAAACGACGGTTCCGCCGCTGTAATCTCACGCGCCCACTGTTTAAGCTGGCGGTGAGAGCTATGCAGCGAGGCGCCGCCATCGACGCAGATGGCCTCTGTAGCTTTCTGAAATTCTTGGTCACCAGACTCATCGTCCTCTTCGTGATCATCGTCTTCTAGCTTTTTGTCACGGCCCCGGGCGGGCCTCTCCTGCTATTTATCTTTGCCACAACGGCCCGCCTGGCCGTTACGCTTCTTGCCGGACCCCTCAGCACCGTCCTGGCCTTTCTCCTTGTCCCACCTCTCATATTTAGCCCTCTGCTTCTCAGCATGGAGCTCAACCTGTCGGCAGTTCTGGAGATCATGGCCTTTGGTGCGATGGATCTTGCAGTATGGCTTGTCGGAGTTTCCTGGCTTCTCGGCAGCCGCCAAGGCCCGGCAGGTGACACATCCGGCAATTTCCTTGCCAGGGTCATCTACCTTGGTTTTCTTGGCGGAGCTGGCGTCGTCAGATCCCTCGACGGCAAGCACAGCTTTACCTTTGCGCTTCCTGCACCTTGTTCATTGCCAGTTCTTCGCGCATCTTACGGTTACGGATGTTCTGATGGAACGCGCTGATGATGGCGGCAGGGTGAACATCAGGGATATTGTATTGTACCTGGCTGAACCTCTGTATATACTTGCGCAGACTCTCGCCTCCCTTCTGGGGAATGACATGCAGGTCGCTTGCTTGGCCATGGGCTTGGTGGCCTCCAGTAAAGGCGCCCACAAACTCATGGCTCAAATCCGACCAGGAGTAAATAGAGTCTACCGGCAAGTGCATCAACCACGACATGGCGTTGGGTTTAAGAGCCAATGGAAAGTAATTCGCAAGCACCTTATCGTCGCGGGCTCCGGCGGCTTGCATCGCGATGGTGTAGATGTTGAGGAACTCAGACGGGTGAGTCTTGCCGTTGTACTTTTCGCCAACGTCAGGTTTGAAGGTGCAGTGAGTGGGCCACTGGAACTGCCGCAGCTCACGGGTAAAAGCCGGACAGCCTACCTCGTAAGGTAGGCCTCCAGGGCTCTCCGGGGCCGGGTGGGTCACAGCAGGCCCTGCTCGCCTGTGTGACTGGTGGCGCGCTCCGCGCTAGCGCTTGATAGTGGTTCGAGCGTCTTCATGGGCTCGTTCCCGAAGAACTTGGCGCTGGTCACAGTGGGTCCGCGGGTCAGACGATGCTATGGAGATGGCGTCGCCCGCGGTACCGGATGGGGGAGAGGTGAATGCACCATGGTCGCGGCGCCGCTGGCTTTTCCGCCACTGGTCCGCGGGACTCCATCGGAGTGTCGACCCGGGGGCCCCACCAGACTTGGTTCGTCTTTGTTGGCAACCGCAACAAGGCTTCGGATAGTGGCTCTCCATTCGTCGAGTTTCCCCATAGTGGGAGGAAAGTCGAGGAGCAACTGCGCACGCGCCAGGGCCTCTGCCGGCGTCAGTGGCGGCGAAACCTGCACGGATCGCGACACGCTTCGACTTCTGACCATGTCAGAAGGAGCTCTATCACGACCCCACGGTCGCATGCTGTTTTCACCAGCGCCTCGGCGAGTGGGCAGGTTTTCTACGTCCCGGGAGTGGCACTCGGGGCTCTTCCCGCGGCGACGCCCGGGATCTTTGGCATGATTACGCCGTTCATCGCACGTTGCCTGGGAGGAGCGCGCTGTTGGCGCTGGCGTGGGAGTCTTGGAGGTCCTTGCATCGCCTTCGGGTGGGGCGGCGATGACCTTGGAAGGCCCCGCTCCACCCGCGAAGGGCCTGGCTCCGCCTTTGGATTTGGCGACGTGTGGCCCGTTACCAGGCGCACAAACATCACCGCCTCCCAAACTCCGGCTGCTGGGATGGTGTTGGTGTTCGCGAGCAGCGCCCCAGGTCCTTTCTGCGACCGGTCCACTGCTCGCCCGCGTCGGGACGGGCTGTCCGGCTTCCGACTGGCCAACCGCCACCGTCGTCTTCTTCTTGGGCGCCATGATGATGAAGAAGCTCCGAACTAATTGCTAAAGCCGATTATCACAACTGAACCAGCCCCCTACCTGGAGGGCCAGAGATGTCGGCGCGAACGACACCTATGCGATCACAAGAATCCCTACCGTGGTTAGCGGGGCGCGGGGTCGTGAGAAGAGCGGATCTAACAGGTAGCACACGGTTCGTTTATCCAGGTTCGTGCCGCGAGGATGCGTAAAACCCTACTCCTACTTTGGTGGATCGTATATCTGTGTTCTTGAGCTGGCTATGGGGCGTGAGGAGCTCCAAAAAGCCGAATCCCCCCTCTGGTCGCCTCGGGCCTCCTTTTATAGAAAAAGGGGTTGCCACAGTGGCACACAGGAGGTGGAAAGGGTACAGTGATGCGAGGTTATCCCTCGCATTACATGACAAGGCGCATTTAATGCGTCTTGCTTAGGTGTCCTTGCTTTATCGGGGACGGCGGAGAAACTTGTCTCGTCCGTCGCTGCTCCTTCTTGTGTCGACACGCGCCCCGGCCAGCAACACCTGCGATGCCACGTAGGTAGGCAGGCAGCTGAGGTGGCGTAGTGGTGGGTCTTCACGAAGACCTGCATGCCGCCACGCAGGTGCCTGCTTAGCTGATTGGGTCGGTAGTTGCATGCATGCGATGGTGGAGGTTTAGTCGGTGTGGGCCTGATGGTGGCCCTGTGGGTGTCCTCGGTAAGGGCCTTGCCGGGGCGCCTGCTGTCACCCCCGACAAGGCGCTTGCCGGGGGCCTTGTGGTCTTCCTCGGCTGGGATCCCGCCAAGGGTTGTCGTCTCCTTAGTGCGTATCGCATCTTGAATGTCTTCACAAAGATCTGCATGCCGCCACGGGGATGTCCCCCGAATCCTTGCCCCTTGGGGGCAGTGGACTCAAGGGTGATTTGCTCCGTAGGGGCAGGACGAGTCGCCATGGCAAGGGTCTTGCCGGGGCTGCTAGAACTATCTCCCGGCAAGGATCTTGCCGGGGGAGTCCGCTTCGTCCCCTTTGCTCTTCATGGTCTTGGCCTTGGCGTTGTTCTAGTTCTCTTGACCTTCGGTCTTACCCTGGCTCACCTCCCTTGCCTTGCTTGGTGTGGTGGTGCCCGTGGCTCAGACTGCCCGTGCATAGTTATAGGGGTACAAAAAGTGTACCCCTCTTTTTGTACACCGACAAACTGCACAAAATGATCAGATGGACAGGTACTTATGCTGCTGCTATGTACTCCAAAGTTCACTCAGACAAGCATCGATGTTGACAAGAAGTGCCTATATTCATTCGAGTATCAACCGGCGTCAACCAATTGTCAAGCTCCAAGTGTTAGGAGAGTGAACGCCAGAAATATTGCTTGGTGCATAGCCCAGAAAAACGCTGTCCAGTCTTTGGTCCCATCTTGTGCTTTTTGGTTATCGGCACATATGGTAGCAAACTATATGGCATGGAGTCTAAAGATTTCGGACAAGTTGGTTGACGCGTATATTCATCTGGCACTTAATCAGTCTGCATGCCAAGGATGCTCCATTTTAGTTGAACTGCACAAAAAATTTGGGTGGTTCATTTTCTCAACCGCCTCCTTTCTCGTCTTCAATGTAGAATTTTGGCGAGATACAGGACCAAGATGACCCAGTGAACTGGTTGGATGAAAGTAGTGGCCAAGTTGCTCAAACCTCCCTCGGCACGAGGCCACTATTTGAGGATAAACCTACAAGCAAAGTTCAGATTGTCTGTGCTGCCTCTTATGTACTCGAAAGTTTACTCGTACAAGAACTAATTTTAGCAAGAAGTACCTCCGATTAAACACCATTTACCAGTCTGTACCCTAGGTAATTAAAGTTCGTCCATGGATCATATTGGTTGTGATCTCAATCATTTGGATGCATAAACATACTGAACATGTGTATATCTGAATCTTTTTGTAAATTATGTATGAATATTGTCGTGTGATCTATCAATCATTTGGATGCATAGATATGCTGAGCTTGTGTATATATGAATCTTTTGAGTTGTTGATTGTGAATGTTGGCTATGGATATGAACGTGTCTTGTGAACCTGAGTTTGATATGAATGTTTAGCTTTTCTGTTGTATTTGTGCGTGAACTTGTTAGTATGCCTACTGTGGGGTATAAAACGCAGGTCTCTTATAAAATTAATGCTGTGTCTAATTTATGTTTTCCCTTCTAACCACATTATATATATTTATATTATTACTATTATCGTATATTTTATAGAGACTTATATATACATTATAAAAACATCCCAACTTATAAAAGTAAATGTTTAACGGAAGTTGGCAAGGAAAATCCTGGTTGTTTTTGACTCACAGGCAAGGAAAATCCTGGTGATTGCGTACAAAAGCTTGCGAAGATTTTAAGGACCAATTTAATAATAACGAGCTCATTTTTATTTTGAGCAATAATTCGCTAATTTCTTAATTACATATATAATAAATGTGCCTCTCTGGTTTATTCTTTGATATTAATTGCTCCTTCTAACATAACATTATACTCCCTCCGTTAGAAAATACTTGTCATCAAAATGGACAAAAAAGGATGAATCTAAAACTAAAATACATCTAGATACATCCCTTTTATCCATTTTGATGACAACTATTTCCGGACGGACGTAGTATATATAACGAGCCCACCTAATACGTGCATTTCAAGGAAGTGCAAATGGGCTGGGATTTCTTAGAAAATATAAATGGGCCTGATTGACGCGAAATTATTTGTTCACCCAGCCCAGCAAATGGACTGTACATTCTAGAAAACATGGGTTAAATATATGCCACATTTTTGCAGGCTGACATGTGGGGCAATAGGTCGAAGCCTACGCAGGGCGTTGTCAATTTGGTCAACAAATGATTGTGTCATCCACAGCCATTGGATTTATATCCAACAGCCGACATGCACCTTCAATCTCTCGTCTTCTTCCTCCAGCGTCGCCGGGACCGCCTGGTCCGGCCTCCGGCGGCTAGCGACTCAGCTTAGCACGCATCGCTGCAAAGCGCTACCCCACCGCCCGCCAGGCTATCCCTCCACCCCTTGACACCTCCTGTTATTCTCCATAGACAACAGCCCCACGCCACAACAGAACCAGTTATAACCCTTCTCCTCGTCTCAATCTGCGACTCCACTGCCGCGTTTTCCCATCTCTGAGTCGTTCCCGTCCGGGGCCTCGCCGTTGTCCACCGCCTCGTTGCGTTCGGTGCGGCGTGGTCAACAAACGGGAGTCATCGGAAGAGGACTTTACGTGGATAGCCTAACGGCTGGGACCCACGAGGTCCATGGTCGCACGCAAGTAAAGTTCCTCCTTACTAAGCTGAAAAAAAATGTTTCCTCCACCTGACAGCTGGGACCCACCGGCTGTATCTTCGCATGGAAGGAAGTGCCTCCTTGTTTTGCGAAAAAATTATTCATCCCGTTGACAGCTGGGACCCGTCAGATTTGGTGACTGACTTATGGGCCTACTAAGCGGACGTGTACGCACAACTTTGTCAACTTAATCAACAAATGATTCTAGCAGATGGACCGTTGGATGTTAATCCAACAACCATGCTCCTTCTTCAACCTCTGTTCTTGCTCCTGTCTCCCGTGGGCGGCATCGCGGCTGTGCTGCCGCGCACCCGAACCAGTGAAGTTTCCCACTCCTCTCCATATGCGACTCCATTGCAGCTTAATAAATAGCAACGTCTTCGGTTTTAGCCCAGTTTTTCATAGATTAACCAGGCAATTCTCTTCTTCTTAATTAATCGACGAAGCAATTCTTTTGCCTCCGTTTTGAAAAAAATAGTAACATCTAACTGAGCCAGTTAGTTAGATGCGTACACTTGGTGTAGTAGGATCTTTATTTAGTTTGATGCATACACTTGTACTTTTTTGGTAGCCCTTTTTAATGATGGCTGATGATTGGTTTGGAAGAGAGAGCTGCGTCTTCACTCTTCTGGCCTGCTTACTGCTTTTGTTGCACCCCCAGCCCTAGTTGCTGCTGCTGCTGTTTTCAATGTACAATAGTAGTATATTTCGTCCGTTGGTTGAATAAATGTGTTGTTAGAACGACAAACATAATGTTTTGGAAGTCGTTGCACGGTTCGATCCTTTAGTGCCCCGTACCGTACGTAGCGCATACTATTTATCATACGGAACACATTTTTTTTTGAAACTCGGAATACATTTTCCACTTGTTGATAACATGCAACCCACTGATGAAGGCCCAATAGAGAAGCCCATAATTAACTGGAAGGGAGGCTCTCACATGAATCCGGCCCAGATACATGCTCATGGTCCCCTAAACATAAATAAGTAAATAAATAAAGCTAAATGCCCATGCACCAGTTCTTTGGGAAAATAGGTAGCCCAGTATTTCTTTTTGAAGAATACCCAAGCTAGGCCTATTTGTTTTCTCCGAATTATTGGGCAGCAAATCTTTCAAGACGAGGAGGGATGCATTCCGGCCTGGCTTAAGAGTATGGTCAATGTCTGTTAAAAGTAATATCAAAAGGGGTTGAAAATTCCAAAAAAATTATAGCAAATGAGATATAAGTTTCTTTTTTTGTTTTTGTTCTTCATTGATATCTTATACGTATTTCATTGGATTTAACATGACATAGTACTAATTTATTTTTATATTTCTTTTAGTATGGCTATTAACTTTTGGATTAAGAATATTTCGTTCCCCAGCAAAAAATTGCGAATTTTCAAAATTTCCCACATATTTAGTTAATTTTTTGACCCTGGTACTAACCAGAAAATGGCCAGGAATTCTAAAAATGGAAAACGGGCTGCAATAAATTCCATATGAATTAGAAAATGAGTAAAAATTATAAAAATAATAGCAAATGGGCTGTACACACCACAGATTTCGAGGCTGAATTGTTTACGCAAGGCTTTGTCAGTGAACACATGATTCTAGCAGCAGTAAGTGTTGGATGTCCATCCAACGGCCGACATGCTTCTTCAATCTCTGATCTTCCTGTTCTAGCCGCCTAAACTAGCGCTGGCGGGACTGCCTGCTCCCTCCTCTTGTGGACCGCTGTGATGCCGCACAGGCTTCCTCGGCCCACCCTACTCCCTCCGCTGGCCTGGCCGCACGCAATCAACTGCCTCCTTATTACGCGAAAAAATGATTCCTCCCACTGACATCTGGGGCGCACCGATTGGGAGGCTGACCTGTGGGCCTACTAAGTTGACGCGTACGCAGGGCTTGTCAACTTAGTTAACAAATGATTCTAGCAGCAGTAACTGTTGGATTTGAATCGAACGGTCCTGTTGCTTCTTCAATTGCTGCTCTTCTTGCACCAGCCGCCGAAACCAGCGCCGGAGAGACCGCCTGCTCCTGCCTCCAGTGGCCGGCTGTGCTGTCGATGAGGCATCATCGCCCCCTACTACTCCCACCGCTAGCCAGGCCCTGCAGCGACGGCAGCCTCACACCGCAGCCAAACCAGTGAACCCTCGTACTCCTCTCCGCGTGGTCATCCACTTCCGCGTCTTCCCCGGCTCCGTGTCGTCCCCTTCCTAGGCCTCGCCGTCGTCCACCGCCTTGGTGCTCTTGGCGCGGCGTGGTCAACGTGGTCAATGACATTCCATCGGAAGAGTACTGTACGTGGAGAGACTGATAGCTGGGTCCATGGCCACAGCCCAGTTTTTTTGTGATTTGGCAAGTAAGTCGCTTTGTCAGGCCTGTTGGGCTGCAAATCTTTCAAGACGAGGAGAGCTTTCATTCGGCTGGCCAAGAAAATGGCCCATCAGTAATGAGAAATGGGCTGTACATTTTTAAAACACATCAAACCGACAATTAGTTTCAAATATCTTTTGTTCAATTCGAGATTTGAAATTACATTATTTTTTATGCGTGGAGAATTTGTTGGATTTTATATTGATATACATTTATTTTTAAAATCAGTTTGAATGTGAGTCGAAATTTCGGGATGAAAAACAGTTCGCACCGCACCGAAATATGCAAAATTTTGTATAATTTTTTAACCGTGGCCACAATATGGGCTGTAATGCTAACAAAAAGAATATGGGCTCCAAAAAACCATGAATAATTAGCAAATGGGCTGTAAATTATTAGAAATAATGGCAGATGGGTTGTATGCTGCTTTCCATAGATTTGAGGCTTTCCTAAAAAAAAGGTTGACGCACAAGCAGTGACTGTTGGATGGCCATCCAACGGCCGTCGTCCTTCTTCAATCTCTGCTCTTCCTGCTCCAGCTGCTCAAACAGGCGCCGGCGGGACTGCCTGCTCCCTCCTCCCCGCAGCCGGCTCTGCTGCCGCGCAGGCCTCACTGCCCCACCGTACTCCCATTGCTGGCCTGGCCACCCCTCTACTCACCCACACCTTTTGTTATTCTCCGGCGACGGCATACAAACCAGTAAACCCTCATACAGTCGTACTCCCCTCTGCGTGGGAAACAACTGCCGAGTCTTCCCTGCCTCCGTGTCGTTCCCTTCCTAGGCCTCACCATCGTCCACCGCCCTGGTGCTCTCGGCGCAGCCTGGTCAACATGGTCAACGATCGACATGCATCTAAAGTGGACTTTACGTGGAGAGGCCGACAGCTGGGTCCACGGCCGCACGCAAGGAAATGCCTCCGTATTACGCGCAAAATAATGATTCCTCCACCTGACATCAGGGACCCACCGGAAGGTCCTCTGTATTTCACGAAAAAACGTTACCGTCGCTGACAGCTCGGACCCACCAGCTATATCTTCGCACGCAAGGAAGTGCCATCTTATTACGCACAAAAAATGAATACTCCCCCTATTAGCTAGGACCCAGTATAGTGGCAGGCTGACTTGTGGGCCTACTAAGTTGACGAGGACGGAGGGCTTTATGAACTTAGTCAATATGCACGATTCTAGCTCCAGTGACCGTACGATGTCCATCCAACGGCCGTAGTGCTTCTTCAACCTCTGGTCTTCTTGCTCCAGCCGCCCAAACCAGCACCGGTCATGCCTCATGCTCCTGCCTCCCGTGGCCGGCTGCGATGCGGCGGAGGCCTCACCGCCCCCGACTACTCCCACCGCTGGCCAGGCCATCCCTCTATTCACCCACACCCCCTGTTATTCTGCAGCAACGGCAGCCTCACACCGCAGCGAACCAGTGAACCCTCGTACTCCTCTACGCGTGGGCATCCATTGCCGTGTCTTCCCCGGCTCCGCGTCGTCCCCTTCCTAGGCCTCGCTGTCATCCACCGCCCTGGTGCTCTCGGCGCGGCGTGGTCAACGCGGTCAAGGAACGGCTTCCATCGGACATGGACTGTACGTGGAGAGGCTGACAGCTGGGTCCACGGCCGCAGCAAGGAAGCGCCTCCTTATTACGTCCAAAATAATTATTCCTCCACCCGACAACAGGGACCCACTGGGCGGGCCACCGTATTTCGCCCCCCTGACTGCTGGGACCCACCAGCTACATCTTCGCACCCAAGGAAGTGCCTGACAGTCGGGACCCACCTGGTCAAAGCGTACGTAGCGTTGTCATTCTGGTCGCAAACGTATACATAAATATATACTGGTGGATGTAGAGGCGCGCACGTGTCGTAGTAGAGGCGGCCAGGGTGCAAGAAAGAAAATACGACCATGTATGTGTACATACAGGCGGGATCTCGAACGCCTACTCGCGCATACGTACGGCCAGGGCTCGTGTACATGGCTGGGTCGGAACGGAGAAACATCGTCGTCGTCGTGTTCATGGGGAGGCAACGGAATGCGTCGTGTTCATGGGGAGGCAACGTAATGCGTCGTGTTCATGGGGAGGCAACAGAATGCATCGTGTTCATCGGGAGGGCTTGGACGAAACAAGCAATGGAAACGAGGCCTGGCGTACTGCAGAACGGAGGAAACGGCCTTGTGTTCGACCGGCCACGTTCAAAACGGGATCCTGTTCATCGGGAGGGGTCTGGCGTACCAGAAAACGGAGGAAACGGACCTCCTACGGTCGAAACGGGGGTTCTGTTGATCGGGACGGGTGTGGTGTACCACAAAACGGACGAAACGGACTTGTGTTGGAGCGCTACGGTCGAAAAGGGGGTCCTGTTCATCGGGAGGGGTGTGGCGTACCGCAAAACGGGACTCCACGGGATACTGTTCATCTCCACCGTCGACCCCCTCTAGCCTCCACGAGCTATTGTTCATCCACCGTCAACCTCCTCCAGCCTCCACCTGTGACTGTTCATCCACGGGCTCCTGTTCATCCAGCCTGCACCGCGCGCTACTCCGCCGGCTACTGTTCAACCAGCCCTCTCCATGGGCTCCTGTTCAACCACCCCTCCACGGGCTACTGTTCATCCTTCCCTCCACCATCTATTGTTCATCCTGCCCTCCACGGGGTGGTCCTGTTCATCCAGCCCTCCACGGGGTCCTGTTCATCCAGCCCCAACCGACTCGATCGATCGGGGTCCTGTTCATCCAGAGGCAACACCACGGGGTCCTGTTCATCCACCCCCATCGGGAACTGTTCATCCAAACCCCCCTGCAACGCTCACTGTTCATCCAGAGGCAGCATCGATCGGCTTTAGTTAGCAGCAGTAGCGAAGGAATCGCTCGATCGGGTTTAGTTAACAGCCATCGATCGATCGATCGGGTTCAGTTAACAGCCATCGATCGATCGCTCGGGTTCAGTAACGCGTAGCCTGTAGTGCAATCGCTCGGGTTCAGTTAGAGCCCAACGCCTCGCTCGGTTCAGTTAGAGCCAACGCCTCGCACACACGCGCGTAAGTGTACAAGAGAAGCGCGCATTGCTCGGCCCCCGACCACCCACCGTAACCGGGAACTCGCCGAAATTTTCCTCACCCTCGCTTCAACCACAGTTTTTTCCGTCATGGACGGCCCAAAGAATGTCATGCAGCTGCGTCTCCGGCCCGCCCAGGACAAAAAGCCCATTTTCTGTCATGATTTTTTGTCATAGAAGTAGGAGCCCACCACATCTATGATGATACCGAGTTTTGTCACAATTATCGTCATAGAAGTGTCATATGTATGACATAAAAAAAATTTATTCGGCCCAAAATGTCACGGATGTGTCTTTTTTTGTAGTGAAGGCACACATCAGGTCTGGTACACAGCATTGCATACATGATAGAGCCTATGGCTGAAGCATAGGGAACACTTTTCATTTTCTCTCTATCTTCTGCAGTGGTCGGGCATTGAGTCTTACTCAACTTCACACCTTGTAACACAGGAAAGAACCCTTTCTTTGCTTGATCCATTTTGAACTTCTTCAAAACTTTATCAAGGTATGTGCTTTGTGAAAGTCCAATTTAGCGTTTTGATCTATCTCTATAGATTTTGATGCCCAATATATAAGCAGCTTCTCCGGGGTCTTTCATTGAAAAACTTATTCAAGTATCCTTTTATGCTATCCAGAAATTCTATATCATTTCCAATCAACAATATGTCATCCACATATAATATTTGAAAAGCTACAAAGCTCCCACTCACTTTCTTGTAAATACAGGCTTCTCCAAAAGTCTATATAAAACCATATGCTTTGATCACACTATCAAAACGTTTATTCCAACTCCGAGAGGCTTGCACCAGTCCATAAATGGATCACTGGAGCTTGCACACTTTGTTAGCACCCTTTGGATCGACAAAACCTTCTGGTTGTATCATATACAACTCTTCTTCCAGAAATCCATCCAGGAATGCAGTTTTGACATCCATTTGCCAAATTTCATAATCATAAAATGCGGCAATTGCTAACATGATTTGGACAGACTTAAGCATCGCTACGGGTGAGAAAGTCTCATCGTAGTCAACCCCTTGAACTTGTCAAAAACGTTTTGCAACAAGTCGAGCTTTGTAGACAGTAATATTACCATCAGTGGCAGTCTTCTTCTTGAAGATCCATTTATTCTCGATGGCTTGCCAATCATCGGGAAAGTCAACCAAAGTCCACACTTTGTTCTCATACATGGATCCCATCTCAGATTTCATGGTCTCAAGCCATTTTGCGGAATCTGGACTCACCATCTCTTCTTCATAGTTTGTAGGTTCATCATGGTCCAGTAACATGACTTCCAGATCAGGATTATCGTACCACTCTGGTGCAGATCTTACTCTGGTTGACCTACGTGGTTCGGTAGTAACTTGATCTAAAGTTTCATGATCATCATCATTAGCTTCCTCACTAATTGGTGTAGGTGTCACGAGAACCGGTTTCTATGATGAACTACTTTCCAATAAGGGAGCAGGTACAATTACCTCATCAAGTTCTACTTTCCTCCCACTCACTTCTTTCGAGAGAAACTCCTTCTCTAGAAAGGATCCATTCTTAGCAACAAATGTCTTGCCTTCGGATATGTGATAGAAGGTGTACCCAATAGTTTCTTTTGGGTATCCTATGAAGACACATTTCTCTGATTTGGGTTCGAGCTTATCAGGTTGAAGCTTTTTCACATAAGCATCGCAGCCCCAAACTTTAAGAAACGACAGCATTGGTTTCTTGCCAAACCACAGTTCATAAGGCGTCGTTTCAACGGATTTTGATGGTGCCCTATTTAACGTGAATGTAGCCGTCTCTAAAGCATAACCCCAAACCAATAGTGGTAAATCAGTAAGAGACATCATAGATCGCACCATATCTAGTAAAGTACGATTACGACGTTCAGACACACCATTACGCTGTGGTGTTCCAGATGGCGTGACTTGCAAAAGTATTCCGCATAGTTTCAAATGTAGACCAAACTCATAACTCAAATATTCACCTCCATGATCAGATCGCAGAAACTTGATTTTCTTGTTACAATGATTTTCCACTTCACTCTGAAATTCTTTGAACTTTTCAAATGTTTCAGACTTATGTTTCATTAAGTAGATATACCCATATCTGCTCAAATCATCTGTGAAGGTGAGAAAATAATGATACCCGCCGCGAGCCTCAATATTCATCGGACCACATACATCAATATGTATGATCTCCAACAAATCTGCTGCTCGCTCCATAGTTTCGAAGAACGGCGTTTTAGTCATCTTGCCCATGAGGCATGGTTCACAAGTACCAAGTGATTCATAATCAAGTGATTCCAAAAGTCCATCAAAATGGAGTTTCTTCATGCGCTTTACACCAATATGACCTAAACGGCAGTGCCACAAATAAGTTGCACTATCATTATCAACTCTGCATCTTCTGGTTTCAACATTATGAATATGTGTATAACTACTATCGAGATTCAACACAAATAGACCACTCTTCAAGGGTGCATAACCATAAAAGATATTACTCATATAAATAGAACAACCATTATTCTCAGATTTAAATGAATAACCGTTTCACATCAAACAAGATCCAGATATAATGCTCATGCTTAACGGTGGCACCAAATAACAATTATTCAGGTCTAAAATTAATCCGGAAGGTAGATGTAGTGGTAGCGTGCCGACGACGATCACATCGACTTTGGAACCATTTCCCACGTGCATCGTCACCTCGTCCTTACCAATCTTCGCTCAATCCTTAGACCCTGTATCGAGTTGCAAATATTAGCAAAAGAACCAGTATCAAATACCCAGGTGCTACTGTGAGCTCTAGTAAGGTACACATCAATAACATGTATATCACATATACCTTTGTTCACCTTGCCATCCTTCTTATCCGCCAAATACTTGGGGCAGTTCCGTTTCCAGTGACCAGTCTGTTTGCAGTAGAAGCACTCAGTCTCAGGATTAGGTCCGGACTTGGGTTTCTTCTCCTGAGCAGCAACTTGTTTGCCGTTCTTTTTGAAGTTTCCCTTCTTCTTCCCTTTACCCTTTTTCTTGAAACTGGTGGTCTTGTTGACCATCAACACTTGATGCTCCTTCTTGATTTCTACCTCCGCAACCTTTAGCATTGCGAAGAGCTCGGGAATTGTCTTATCCATCCCTTGCATATTATAGTTCATCATGAAGCTCTTGTAGCTTGGTGGCAGCGATTGAAGAACTCTATCAATGACACTATCAACAGGAAGATTAACTCCCAATTGAGTCAAGTGGTTATGGTACCCAGACATTCTGAGCATATGTTCACTGACCGAACTATTCTCCTCCATCTTGCAGCTGTAGAACTTATTGGAGACTTCATATCTCAATCTGGGCATTGGCTTGAAATATTAACTTCAACTCCTGGAACATCTCATATGCTCCATGACGTTCAAAACGTCGTTGAAGTCCCGGTTCTAAGCCATAAAGCATGGCACACTGAACTATCGAGTAGTCATCAGCTTTGCGCTGCCACACGTTCTTAACGCCATCAGCAGCATCTGCAGCAGGCCTGGCACCCAGCAGTGCTTCCAGGACGTAATTCTTCTGTGCAGCAATGAGGATAATCCTCAAGTTATGGACCCAATCCGTGTAATTGCTACCATCAACGTTCAACTTTGCTTTCTCAAGGAACGCATTAAAATTGAACGGAACAACAGCACGGGCCATCTATCTACAACAACATAGACAAGCAAAATACTATCAGGTACTAAGTTCATGATAAATTTAAGTTCAGTTAATCAAATTACTTTAAGAACTCCCACTTAGATAGACATCCCTCTAATCATCTAAGTGATCACATGATCCAAATCAACTAAACCATAACCGATCATCAAGTGATATGGAGTAGTTTTCAATGGTGAACATCACTATGTTGATCATATCTACTATATGATTCATGCTCGACCTTTCGGTCTCAGTGTTTCGAGGCCATATCTACAAATGCTAGGCTCGTCAAGTTCAACCCGAGTATTCTGCGTGTGCAAAAACTAGCTTGCACCAGTTGTATAAGAACGTTGAGCTTATCACACCCGATCATCACGTGGTGTCACGGCACGACGATCTTTTGCAATGGTGCATACTCGGGGAGAACACTTGTACCTTGAATTTTTTTTAGTGAGAGATCATCTTATAATGCTACCGTCAATCAAATCAGAATAAGATGCATAAAGGATAAAAATCACATGCAATCAATATAAGTGATATGATATGGCCATCATCATCTTGTGCCCGTGATCTCCATCTCCAAAGCACCATCATGATAACTATCGTCACCGGCGCGACACCTTGATCTCCATCGTAGCATCGTTGTCGTTTCGCCAACTATTGCTTCTACGACTATCGCTACCGCTTAGTGATAAAGTAAAGCAATTACATGGCGATTGCATTTCATACAATAAAGCGACAACCATATCGCTCCTGCCAATTGCCGATAACTCCGTTACAAAACATGGTCATCTCATACAATAAAATATAGCATCATGCCTTGACCATATGTAACGCCCCGAGACCGATGTGCCAGGGTCGTCCAGTTATTCACTGTTGTTGCCTTGTCATTGCTTGCGTGTATTGCATTGCATATCATATCATCATGTGCATTTCATTTGCATACATGTTCGTCTCATGCATCCAAGCATTTTTCCCGTTGCCCGTTTTGCATTCCGGTGCTCCGTTCTCCTCCGGTGGTCATTTCTACCTTTCTTTCATGTGTGGGGATTAAACATTTCCGGATTGGACCGAGACTTGTCAAGCGGCCTTGGTTTACTACCGGTAGACCGCCTGTCAAGTTTCGTACCATTTGGACTTCGTTTGATACTCCAATGGTTAACCGAGGGACCGAAACGGCCTCATGTGTGTTGCAGCCCAACACCCCTGCATTTTGGCCCAAAACCCACCTAAACCTCCTCCATCCTCTTGGTCGTTCGATCATGATCGCGTGGCCGAAAACCGCACCTCATTTGGACTCGCCTAACTCCCTCTACCTATATAAACACCCCCCCCTCCGGAATTCATGGGCAAAGCCTAATTTTTCCCCTCCCCTCGCGCCGCCGGACGAGATCCGAACAGGCGGACACGTCCGACCTGCGCGCCGCCGCCTCTGCGCCAATAGCGCTACGCCATGTGGCACAGCAGCCGCCGCCGCCGCTGAGGCCCGTTCGGCCAGGGCGGGCCCTCGTCGTCGCCAACCGGGCCGCCGCCTCCTCACCGCGCGCGCCGACCGCGCCATCGCCCCGCCGCCATCTTCGCCTGCTCCGGTCGCCGGACCTCGCCTCGCCGCCGTCAGCGTTAACCGGCAATTGCGGCCGCCCCGCTCCGCCACCTGGGTCGCCGCCGCCCCGTCCTCGCCGAGCTCCTCCGTCGCATGGCCGCACCACCACCTCGCCTTTTGGCCACCCCTCTCCCTCAAACTCCAGCGCACCCCCGACGAACTCCGGCCGACCAACATCATGACGTGTGCCCCTGCTACAGTCCCACCCGCGCCGGATCCATATCTAGAAGACGGTTGACTTTTGCCTCCCTAACCCTAGTTATTTCGCAAAATTCATCATGCCATAACTTTGCATCCGTAGCTCCGTTTTGCGCATACAACATATCAAAATGTTCGTCTCAGAGAGCACATCATTTCATCTCACTGCATCATTTTCATTTGAGTTCATCTGGATGCCCGAAATGCTGTTAGAAGAGTTCTATTTGAGATAATTGTCAGATCTGCTGCTCCAATTAGATATTTGTCATTTTTGCCATGATTATTGTGTGCATGATATGCCCCTGAGCTGTGCATGAGTTTTGTTATATGTTTTGCCATCTATCCAGTGGTGCAACCCATGTATTTTTGTGATGTGTGTGGTGACTAGCACAAGCTTGCAAAGTGGAGCATTCGTTAATGCTGATTTCAGGGACTTAGCATTTCCACTAAGTCCTTGATCTTTTCATCTCAATATGCCATATGTTCATGTTGTTTCCTAGTGATCCGTGCCTCTTTTGAGGATGATCAGTAAGGATGTTTTGTTAATCTTGTAGCTCTCTATCCATCCATGTCTTTGTTTGCAATTATGGAGCAACCTAGCTTGAGTTAATCGAGCTCTACTTTTGTCATTTCGTGAATCTGGGCAGATTGTCTACTTGTTAGCGATTTTGCCGAGGATGTTGTAGTTGATCCGTGCATGCTATGTTATTGTTCTTGCCATGTGTAGCTTGTATTTTGTGTATTCTTGATGGGTGTATGCTTAGATTGTCATGACATGCTCTGTAGTGAGTGCATCGAGCTCGTAAACATGCCTACTTGATATCTGTTTCAGCATGCTCCAGTTTTCACTAAGTCTGTGATCTGATTATATTTTTGCCATGTTCATATGCTTGCAAATGTATTTTCTGATCCCTTTTGGCTCAAGGTCACTAAGGGAATTTTGTTAACCTCCTTGAGTAGCTCCATGCCATGCTTTACTTTGCCATGTTCAGATCCTGTAGCATATTGTTTTCTTGCTCCAAAGAGTGCTATCTGATCTGAAATTCCAGACAAGTGTTAATTTCACTAAGTCTGAAATCTGTTTACCAAATGCACTTTTGCCATGCTTGTTTGAACCTGTTAATGGTTGAATTGGCCGTAGCTCAGTGTTCATCTTTTGTTAAGCATCTTGAGTGGATCCCTACCAGGTATTTTGTTGTCATGTTTGAGTGTTGTAGCATGTTCATCTTATTGCATTTAGATGGCTACTTGCTGTATATCGCAGACCGGTGCCATATTTGAATTGCTTGCCATTTCCAAACCGTAACTCCGATTCCAGTGATCTTTATATCGTTTTCAAGCGATTTCACCTCACCTTTCCAGTGGCACAGTTGGATTTCCAAGTTGATGCCAGGTTCAATCATTCCTTGTCAAATCATGCATATGCATCGCATACCGCATCCCGCATATCATACCTTGTTCATGTGTTGGTTGTTTACTATGTTGTGTGCTTCTTTCCGGTGTTTGCTTCTTCGGGTTGGTTCCGGTAATGTCGCATTTGTGAGGACCCGTTCGACTATGTCCGTTTGTCTTCTTCATGGACTCGTTCTTCTTCCTTGCGGGATTTCAGGCAAGATGATCATACCCTCGAAATCACTTCTATCTTTGCTTTGCTAGATGCTCGCTCTTTTGCTATGCCTATGCTGCGATACCTACCACTTGCTTATCATGCCTCCCATATTGTTGAACCAAGCCTCTAACCCACCTTGTCCTAGCAAACCGTTGATTGGCTATGTTACCGCTTTGCTCAGCCCCTCTTATAGCGTTGTTTGTTGCAGGTGAAGATTGAAGTTTGTTCCTTGTTGGAACATGTTTTACTTGTTGGGATATCATAATATATCTTATTTAATTTATGCATCTATATACTTGGTAAAGGGTGGAAGGCTCGGCCTTATGCCTGGTGTTTTGTTCCACTCTTGTTGCCCTAGTTTCCGTCATATCGGTGTTATGTTCCCGGATTTTCCGTTCCTTACGCGGTTGGGCTATTATGGGAACCCCTTGACAGTTCGCCTTGAGTAAAACTCCTCCAGCAATGCCCAACATTGGTTTTACCATTTGCCACCTAGCCTTTTCTTTTCCCTTGGGAGTCGCACTCCTGAAGGTCATCATTATTTTACCCCCCCCCCCTGGGCCAGTGCTCCTCTGAGTGTTGGTCCAAACTAGAGTCCTGTGCAGTGCCCCCTCGGGAAAACTCGAGGTTTGGTTTTAGTTGTATGGAGCGCTCATCTGAGTGTGCCCTGATAACGAGATATGTGCGGCTCCTATCGGGATTTGTCGGCACATTCGGGTGGTGTTGCTAGTTTAGTTTTACCATTGTTGAAATGTCTTGTAACTGGGATTCCGAGTCTGGTCGAGTCTTCCCGCTAGAAGGAATATCCTTCGTTGACCGTGAGAGCTTGTGATGGGCTAAGTTGGGACACCCCTGCAGGGATTTGAACTTTCAAAAGTCGTGCCCGTGTTTATGGACGGATGGGAATTTGTTAACGTCCGGTTGTAGAAAACCTGAAGTTGACCTTAAATTAAAATGCATCAACCACGTGTGTAACCGCGATGGTCTCTTTCCGGCGGAGTCCGGGAAGTGAACACGGTGCTGGAGTTATGCTTGACGTAGGTTGTTTTAGGATCACTTCTTGATCGTACTTTCTCGAACGTGCTTTGCCTTCTCTTCTCGCTCTCATTTGCGTATGTTAGCCACCATATATGCTAGTCGCTTGCTGCAGCTCCACCTCATATTCTTACCTTACCCATAAGCTTAAATAGTCTTGACCGCGAGGGTGCGAGATTGCTGAGTCCCTATGGCTCACAGATTACTTCCAAACTAGATGCAGGGCCTGATGATTCCGCTCCAGATGACGCGCTTGAGCTCAAGTGGGAGTTCGACGAGGATTCTCAACGATACTACGTGTCTTTCCCTGATGATCAGTAGTGGTGCCCAGTTGGGGTGATCGGGACCGTGTCGCATGTTGGGTTGTTCTTTTATTTTGGCACCGTAGTCGGGCCATGAGTGTTTGAATGTTGTAATGCTATTTATGTACTTGATTGACGTGGCGAGTGTAAGCCAACTATGTATCTCCCCTTTTATTTTTTATATTACATGGGATGTTGTGAAGATTGCCTAACTTGCGACATTGCTTTCATTGCGATTATGTCTCTAAGTCGTGCCTCGACACGTGGGAGCTATAGCCGCATCGAGGGTGTTACAAGTTGGTAATCAGAGCCTTCCCCGACCTTAGGAGCCCCCACTGATTGATCGTTTTTAGCAGTCGTTGTTGAGTCTAGAAAAATGTTTTGAGTCATTTAGGAATTATATATCGGAGAGTTTAGGAATTCTTTTTACTCCCCAGTCTCCTCATCGCTCTGGTAAGGCATCCTGACGTAGAGTTTTGACTCTTCTCTTCTCAAATTTCACTAAAAAAAAATTTAGGATCACGCGGGTATCTTGGAATCGTTCCGATGGTTTTGTGACGAGAACATTGTTCTTGGTGCCTCCTGTCTTTAGGGGTTGTGGCAGTGTCCTAGGGAGTTGAGCTCCGAGGTGTTGTCGTCACAATTTTATCGTTGCAGTTCTGGAATACCTGAGATTAGTTTCGCCGACATCGAAAATCTCTTTTATGCAGTTGTTGGTGAGATAACCTCGACGCCACCCAGTACTGGGGCGGGAGTTCGGGAGTATCGCCATAACTTGTATAACGGATGCTTTTCAAAGGTTGAGGTAGATGGTTTCCGAAGTTTTTCTTGGTTATGTGTTGAAGGATGGATACAGCTGGATGTAGGATTTGCTAGTTTTGGGTGAGATATTATGCTTCCCCTATATCCCCAACACCTGATTGCATAACCGGAAAGGTTCGGGAGTTTCATAGGTGGGAATTCAAGTAGCTCTTAGGATATCTTTCCGACAGATGTATGATATGAAATTGGGGTTCGACGTCTAGTGGTCCACCTATTCACGGTCGGTTTTACAGTGGTCTCGTTGTGTCTTAAAGAGTCCTTGGCTACGCCGACTCGGGGATGCTTCGTATGTCATGTGCACTGCCTTGTACATGATGGTGCTGTACGATCGAGCCCGTGTAGGCCCCACCACGAAAACTTCGGATGAAATCTCTATCATATGTTTGTTCTGGCTTATTCTGCAAGCCAATCTTTTGTTTTGCTTCGAATTGTGGTATTCGAGTTGCTTCGAAGTCAAATGTTGATTCCATACCTTTTCCAAGTGGTGTTCTCATGTTCCTATGTGAATAGCAATCCTTCTTGATCATCGAGTTTGTCGTGTTTATCCTTTTTTCACCGGTGTGCTTCTCTTCAAGTGGATCCGTTCGTTTTCTACATCCGCTTGATCAAGTATCAGTTCTTCTCAATGGTGTTTGTTTCATCCTTCCCAAGGTGCCTTTGTTTTCCCACCCTCCCTCCCTTTGTTTTTCTTCAAGGACCCGGATTTCTTAATCAAGTATCCTTTTATTCATATGAACTCTCTCCATTCTTTTCTGTCAATGTTCTTATCCGGTGATTCTCAGGAAGATGCTAACGGAGCTTCTAGTTCATCATTCTTCGTTCTCTTTTATCCGATGAATTCAATTCAAGCTTTGCCAATTATATCCTTTCCTCGTTGCAATACCTTCTCATGCCGGTGCACCTCATAATCTTTCACCGCTCGCTATTCTATTGTTCCAGAGTGCTCAAGATATCTCGAAGATTCATGTTTTCCACTCTGCATTCGTTCAAGATCTTTCGAGGTTGTTATCTCATTCAAGCCTTTTAATTCAACCAGTGCAACCTCTCTTTTAAATCATTTCAACGGTGTTTTCTTTTTAGTGGGCCCTAACCCACAGGTCTATTCCCAGGATCTTACCTGACTCTTCTTATTTCCTGGAGATATCCTCAAATTTCTTGTCAAAGTTTGACGTAAGAATGAATTATCATCAGTCAAATGTATTTCTCCAAGATCTTTCAAATTCTTTTCATCGTTGGCTCAACCTCTTCATTTTGATTCTTACGGAGTGCCTAAATAATTCTTGGTGGTGTTTCTCGTCGTCTTTCTCTGTATTTGAAGACCGAAGAAGATTTTTCCTCCATATCTTACTCCATTCTCTCAAAGATTCGTCATTCTAGCTTGTTGCCATCCTCTCGTAATTGTTTTGATCATGATAATTCTTTTCACCTATCCGGAGTAATTCAAGAGTCTTCTCAGTTTGTTATCCGGAGTCCTTCAATTCAGGTTTATTCATTCTCAGCCGTCAGTTATCATTGTTCTATCTTGCCGGTGCATCAATCAAATATCCTCTAATCAGTTCTTGATCTCTTCGTTCTGATGTATTTAAATCCCCTCAAGCTTCTTCGTTCATTTGCTAATTCTTTCCGGTGTTTCTTTATCTTTTCTTCGTTCATTTTGATTCTTACGGTGGTTCGTTCAAGACTTCTCTTCCTCATCAATTTGTTCATTATTTCAATTCTACCGGTGGTTCGTTGAAGACCTTCTCAAGTTTATGTTATATCTCTCTTAATATTTTCTACAAGAATAAGTAATATGTCAAATCCGTTAATTGTCATCAATTTAATTGGTGAAGGATAAGCATAATGTAATTCTTATTCTTGTTTCATCGAGTATATTCAATTCCTTATTTCGAAGGCTCATCAAATTCTCGGTTTCAATTGTTTCATCTTATCTTTTTCCCGGAGTTCAAACCTTTTTCAATTATTTCACCACAGAGATTCATTTAAATCGGTACAAGGATTCACCTTGTGTTTTCAACTACCCTTTCTTCCCGTTTGATCATTCTTTTGTTTAATGGAGTTCTTCATGGAGGTTCTACATGATGGTTCATCAAGGATTTAATTCCTTCTCGAAGTGTTCATCGAGAATTTTTTTCAGAGGAGCTCAAGTTTTCTTCATCTTGTAATACGAAGTCCAATTCGTTCTATCTTATCTTTTGAGGTGGTGTTATGTCATTTTTGATAATTTTCCTTCGTGTTTCATGATTCACAAGTTATCAAGAATGAGATATTTTAAATCCATCAATCTCGCCATTGGAGTTATCTTCGTCTATTTTTCACCTAAAGCTTTCCCTAAGGATTTTGCTATTTATGGTGCTTATAATGACCCAAGTTCTTCATTTATCCTCCCGATGAGATAAGTTTCTCGTCTCCTTGTTCATTCCAATCCAATTCTTTTCCCGTGAGTGGCAGGTTGTCACCTCATCATTTGAGATGCATTTCATAAGACCATATCAAGCTTATTCTTCTCATTATTGGTTTTCCAACAACTCCGTTCGAACCTTCTCCTAAAGATGCCTTTTCAAACTCTTTGTGACAGAAGTTGGCATTTTCTTCTCCATTCTTTATTTTAATCATCTATCTTCAAGTACTCTCTCCCGGAGGAATTGTGTTGCTGCTCTCTTCAAACCCTTTTCTTGTCCTCATCATGTTTGTCCATTTAACCGGAGTGTGTGTCGCTGCTCAAGTTCTTCCATTTTATCAAGCCTTGCATATCTTTCCAACCGGAGTGCTGCCCAAAGTTGTTCTTCCTTGTTCCTTTTTCCTAACGGAGTGTTTTCAACTTCGTTCATCTCCGTGGCTTTCTTTCTGCCTTTTGCTCAACCTCGCAAGGTTCTTTGGTTTCACTCGTTTGTCAAAGGAGCAACTTAGTTTTTACCTCTTCTCTTTCTCTTCCGTTTTTTTCCCTTCGGTGCCATTCTAGATCTCGGGACGAGATCCTCTCGTAGTGGTGGAGTGTTGTAACGCCCCGAGACCGATGTGCCAGGTGTCGTCCAGTTATTCTCTGTTGTTGCCTTGTCATTGCTTGCGTGTCTTGCATTGCATATCATGTCATCATGTGCATTTCATTTGCATACATGTTTGTCTCATGCATCCGAGAATTTTTCCCGTTGTCCGTTTTGCATTCCGGTGCTCCGTTCTCCTCCGGTGGTCATTTCTACCTTTCTTTCATGTGTGGGGATTAAACATTTCCGGATTGGACCGAGACTTGCCAAGCGGCCTTGGTTTACTACCGGTAGACCGCATGTCAAGTTTCGTACCATTTGGACTTCGTTTGATACTCCAACGGTTAACCGAGGGACCGAAACGGCCTCGTGTGTGTTGCAGCCCAACACCCCTCCATTTTGGCTCAAAACCCACCTAAACCTCCTCCATCATCTTGGTCGTTCGATCACGATCGCGTGGCCGAAAACTGCACCTCATTTGGACTCTCCTAGCTCCCTCTACCTATATAAACACCTCCCCCTCCGGAATTCACGGGCAAACCCTAATTTTTCCCCTCCCCTCGCGCCGCCGGACGAGATCCGAACGGGCGGACACGTCCGACCTGCGCGCCGCCGCCTCCGTGCCAATCACGCTGTGCCACGTGGCACAGCAGCCGCCGCCGCCGCTGAGGCCCGTTCGGCCCAGGGCGGGCCCTCGCCGTCGCCAACCGGGCCGCCGC
>NC_041382.1:502980676-503008967 GCF_002162155.2 Triticum dicoccoides | reverse complement strand
CATCGCCCTGCCGCCATCTTCGCCTGCTCTGGTCGCCGGACCTCGCCCCGCCGCCGTCAGCGTTCACCGGCGCCGGCGGCCGCCCCGCTCCGCCGCCTGGGTCGCCGCCGCCCAGTCCTCGCCGACCTCCTCCGCCGCATGGCCGCACCACCACCTCGCCTTCCGGCCACCCCTCTCCCTCAAACTCCGGCGCACCCCCGACGAACTCCGGCCGACCAACATCGGGATGCGTGCCCCTGCTACAGTGCCACCCGCGCCAGATCCAGATCTGGAAGACGGTTGACTTTTGCCTCCCTAACCCTAGTTATTTTGCAATATTCATCATGCCATAACTTTGCATCCGTAGCTCCGTTTTGCGCATACAACATATCAAAATGTTCGTCTCACAGAGCACATTATTTCATCTCATTGCGTAATTTTCATTTGAGTTCATCTGGATGCCCGAAATGCTGTTAGAAGAGTGCTATTTGAGATAATTGTCAGATCTTCTACTCCAATTAGATATTTGTCATTTTTGCCATGATTATTGTGTGCATGATATGCCCCTGAGCTGTGCATGAGTTTTGTTATATGTTTTGCCATCTATCCAGTGGTGCAACCCATGTATTTTTGTGATGTGTGTGGTGACTAGCACAAGCTTGCAAAGTGGAGCATTCGTTAATGCTGATTTCAGGGACTTAGCATTTCCACTAAGTCCTTGATCTGTTCATCTCAATATGCCATATGTTCATGTTGTTTCCAAGTGATCCGTGCCTCTTTTGAGGATGATCAGTAAGGATGTTTCGTTAATCTTGTAGCGCTCTATCCATCCATGTCTTTGTTTGCAATTATGGAGCAACCTAGCTTGAGTTAATCGAGCTCTACTTTTGTCATTTCGTGAATCTGGGCAGATTATCTACTTGTTAGCGATTTTGCCGAGGATGTTGTAGTTGATCCGTGCATGCTATGTTATTGTTCTTGCCATGTCTAGCTTGTATTTTGTGTATTCTTGATGGGTGTATGCTTAGATTTTTCATGACATGATCTGTAGTGAGTGCATCGAGCTTGTAAACATGCCTACTTGATATCTGTTTTAGCATGCTCCAGTTTTCACTAAGTCTGTGATCTGATTATGTTTTTGCCATGTTCACATGCTTGCAAATGTATTTTTTGATCCCTTTTGGCTCAAGGTCACTAAGGGAATTTTGTTAACCTCTTTGAGTAGCTCCATGCCATGCTTTACTTTGCCATGTTCAGATCCTGTAGCGTATTGTTTTCTTGCTCCAAAGAGTGCTATCTGATCTGAAATTCCAGACAAGTGTTAATTTCACTAAGTCTGAAATCTGTTTACCAAATGCACTTTTGCCATGCTTGTTTGAACATGTTAATGGTTGAATTGGCCATAGCTCAGTGTTCATCTTTTGTTAAGCATCTTGAGAGGATCCCTGCCAGGTATTTTGTTGTCATGTTTGAGTGCTGTAGCATGTTCATCTTGTTGCATTTAGATGGCTACTTGCTGTATATCACAGACCGATGCCATATTTTAATTGCTTGCCCTTCCCAAACCGTAACTCCGATTCCGGTGATTCTTTATATCGTTTTCAAGCGATTTCACCTCACCTTTCCAGTGGCACACTTGGATTTCAAAGTTGAGGCCAGGTTCAATCATTCCTTGTCAAATCATTCATATGCATCCCATACCGCATCCCGCATATCATACATTGTTCATGTGTTGGTTGTTTACTATGTTGTGTGCTTCTTTCTGGTGTTTGCTTCTTCGGGTTGGTTCC
Source organism: Triticum dicoccoides (assembly GCF_002162155.2). Classification (NCBI taxonomy): domain Eukaryota; kingdom Viridiplantae; phylum Streptophyta; class Magnoliopsida; order Poales; family Poaceae; genus Triticum; species Triticum dicoccoides. The sequence goes on along the minus strand of NC_041382.1, from coordinate 503,007,198 downwards.
GGTAACGTCGCGTCTGTGAGGACCCGTTCGACTACGTCCGTTTGTCTTCTTCATGGACTCGTTCTTCTTCCTTGCGGGATTTCAGGCAAGATGATCATACCCTCGAAATCACTTCTATCTTTGCTTTGCTAGATTCTCGCTCTTTTGCTATGCCTATGTTGCGATACCTACCACTTGCTTATCATGCCTCCCATATTGTTGAACCAAGCCTCTAACCCACCTTGTCCTAGCAAACCGTTGATTGGCTATGTAACCGCTTTGCTCAGCCCCTCTTATAGCGTTGTTAGTTGCTGGTGAAGATTGAAGTTTGTTCCTTGTTGGAACATGGAGATGTTGTTCCTTGTTGGGATATTACAATATATCTTATTTAATTAATGCATCTATATACTTGGTAAAGGGTGGAAGGCTCGGCCTTATGCCTGGTGTTTTGTTCCATTCTTACCGCCCTAGTTTCCGTCATATCGGTGTTATGTTCCCAGATTTTGCGTTCCTTACGCGGTTGGGCTATTATGGGAACACCTTGACAGTTCGCCTTGAGTAAAACTCCTCCAGCAATGCCCAACATTGGTTTTACCATTTGCCACCTAGCCTTTTCTTTTCCCTTGGGAGTCGCGCTCTTGAGGGTCATCATTATTTTACCCCCCGAGCTAGTGCTCCTCTGAGTGTTGGTCCAAACTAGAGTCCTGTGTAGCGCCCCCTCTGGGAAACTCGAGGTTTGGTTTTAGTTGTATGGAGCGCTCATCTGAGTGTGCCCTGAGAACGAGATATGTGCAGCTCCTATCGGGATTTGTCAGCACATTCGGGCGGTGTTGCTGGTTTAGTTTTACCATTGTCGAAATGTCTTGTAACCGGGATTCCGAGTCTGATCGGGTCTTCTCGCTAGAAGGAATATCCTTCGTTGACCGTGAGAGCTTGTGATGGGCTAAGTTGGGACACCCCTGTAGGGATTTGAACTTTTGAAAGCCGTACCCACGGTTATGGGCAGATGGGAATTTGTTAACGTCTGGTTGTAGAAACCTGAAGTTGACCTTAAATTAAAATGCATCAACCGCGTGTGTAACCGTGATGGTCTCTTTCCGGCGGAGTCCGGGAAGTGAACACGGTGCTGGAGTTATGCTTGACGTAGGTTGTTTTAGGATCACTTCTTGATCATACTTTCTCGAACGTGCTTTGCCTTCTCTTCTCGCTCTCATTTGCGTATGTTAGCCACCATATATGCTAGTCGCTTGCTGCAGCTGCACCTCATATTTTTACCTTACCCATAAGCTTATATAGTCTTGATCGCGAGGGTGCGAGATTGCTGAGTCCCTGTGGCTCACAGATTACTTCCAAACCAGATGCAGGGCCTGATGATTTCGCTCCAGATGACGCGCTTGAGCTCAAGTGGGAGTTCGACGAGGATTCTCAACGATACTACGTGTCCTTCCCTGATGATCAGTAGTGCTGCCTAGTTGGGGTGATCGGGACCGTGTCGCATGTTGGGTTGTTCTTTTATTTTGGCGCCGTAGTCGGGCCATGAGTGTTTGAATGTTCTAATGCTACTTATGTACTTGATTGACATGGCGAGTGTAAGCCAACTATGTATCTCCCCTTTTATTATTTATATTATATGGGATGTTGTGAAGATTGCCTAACTTGCGACATTGCTTTCAATGCGGTTATGTCTCTAAGTCATGCCTCGACACGTGGGAGCTATAGCCGCATCGAGGGCGTTACACCATATCACATCACAACATGCCCTAAAAAAACAAGTTAGACGTCCTTTACTTTGTTGTTGCAAGTTTTACGTGGCTGCTACGGGCTGAGCAAGAACCGTCCTTACTACGCATCAAAAACCACAACGCGGTATAGTGATTGCTTTTTGATCTTTAGAAAGAACCCTATTCATTGAATCTGATTCAACTAAAGCTGGAGAAACAGACACCCAATAGCCACCTGTGTGCGAAGCACGTCGGTAGAACCAGACTCGTGTAAGCGTACGCATAACGTCGGTCTGGGGCGCTTCATCCAGCAATGCCATTGAATCAAGAATCAACTAGTGACGGCAAGCAATATGTATATACCCACGTCCACAACTCCTTTGTGTTCTACTCGTGCATATGACATCTACGCATAAACCTGGCTCGGATGCCACTGTTGGGAACGTAGTAATTTCAAAAAAAATCCTACGCACACGCAAGATCATGGTGATTGTCGTGGGATTGTCACGGCAGATGTCGTGTGAGGACTTAGTCATGGAGCCATCGTAACGTACTTAGCTTAAAGGGGTTAAAGCGGACAAAGGACGCAAGGAATTATACTGGTTCGGGCCCTTGCGGCGAAGGTAAAGCCTACTCCAGTTATGATGGGATTGCTAGGGTTTCGATGACTAGGGAGCGAATACGCTTTGCCTGGCTCTCAAGTTGTTGTTTCTTGTCCTTGAACCGCCGTCGGGTCGTCCCTTTATATACACAGGTTGACGCCCGGCGGTTTACAGAATCCCGGCCGGCTCATAAACGTGTCCGGCTCGGTTTCTATCCTTTCCTATCTTACAACACAAGTTACATACTTTATGGTGGTTTATGTCTACGGGCCCTAATCCGCTTTTGGGCCCTAGGCTTTTAGATCTCTTATAGTAAAGCCCTATGCTCCTTGTCTTCACGGGCTTCAATATGCATAACTCCTTATGTGTATAACCCGGCCCCTCCTGGGCGGTTTATACTCAGTAGTTATGTCCCCAACATTAGGCCCCAGATTGATTTGAACCTGTTCATGTCAATCTTCAACACTTTAGGAAAATTTCTTCTTCAGCACCTTCGAGTAAACCTTGTAATCCACCATGATGCCATCTTCCAGGATTATAATAAACCGTCCCGACGTCACCTGTTCATTAAAAACCGCATATACCTTACTTTTATAAATGAGCTTCCGAAAATCAGGCGACAGCTCTGTGACATATCCATTTTTTGGGCTCCTCGATTCCCACGCTTGTCGCTTATCCCTTCGTCTTATAAATAGGGCTGAGGGTCCCTTTCCTTTTCTCCCCTTGCCTCTTCATCTTTCTTCCACCTCGCGTCGCCTCAGTAATCAAGCGCTTCCGCCGCCGTCGACCTTCGCCTCTGCCCCAACCTTGGCCGCTGCATCACCCTAAACGTACCATAGAATCGCGACGCCTCTCTGCTGTTCAACAGTTTTGGTGAGTTCTTCTTCCTTTCCTTTATAGATCCGTTTAGGGTTCGCATGGGCTCATGGAAGCTTCGTGGTGTTCTTCCTTTGTTCTTCATTAGAGCCTATATGATAGACTCCAAACCAAATCGCGACGCCTCTTGTGCGGTAGCAATGATAGTCCTTCTTTTGCCATCAGATCATCTCTTTTGTGTATAAAAACCCAATCTGGAACTTCATGAACTGATCAAGCACCAACATTTAGGTCTAAATATTTTCCTTTTCCTGACATGCGGTAGATATGAAATTCTAATGTGAAACTATGAAACTTGTTCTTCCTCACTTAGTCATTTTTCGGCTTCAGATCTATACTCTCATTGTCTATGTAGGCGGTTTATCCTTTTGAAAATAACCTGCCATGTACCATTAGTCCCCTTCTAAATCGCCAATCGCTTTATCATTTATAATAGCATCAACTTCCGGTTTAACAATTTTTGCATGCCTAAAAACCTTTTCTCTCTTAACTTGCAACGCTTTATGCTTGTCAACCATGAATCTTAAACCGGCACAAACCTTCCTTCAGGTTGTCTAAGAAATGGCCAAGACTTTTTATGCTTGTAACTGGGTTCCATCCCGGGTTACGGAAGAAGATCTGAAAAGTTGTGTTATAACCGGTGCTTTACCAAAATAGAGTGAAATCTACTAGCGAGCCCCTGGTCAAGAAAATCCTCCTGAGCCCAAGGATGGCGAGATAATTCTGTTTGTTGATCATCTGAACCGTGGTTTTAAACCTCCCGGATCAAAGTTTTTTAGTGATGTGCTTGCTAGCTTCCAGATCCACCCTCAAGATATTGGACCTAACTCTGTGTCCAATATTTTTAATTTTCAAGTGTTTTGCGAGGCTTATCTACAAGAAGAACCAACCGTTGAACTGTTCAGTGACTTTTTCTATTTAAACCGCCATACCAAATTTGTAGACGGGCCCAATACTGAACTTGGCAGCGCTTCAATTCAGAAAAGGAAAGACGTCAGCTTCCCTCACGCCAAGCATCATAGTCACCCTAAGGATTGGAACTAGACTTGGTTCTACTACAAGGATACTTCCCCTGACGATGAGAATCCTCTGTCGGGTTATCGTGCTCACCGGCTTACCAACACACATCCATTTCCGCAAAGGTTGACTGCAAAGGAACGGGCAAAATATGCACCACAACTCGCCAAGCTCAGAGCCTTTATGGCTAACGGTTTAACAGGAATTCACTTTTTCGTTGCTGGATATCTTGGAGTATTTTTCCTTTAAGTCGTCACCCCGGTTTAATGTGCGAGTACACAGGGGACTCAAAAGATCCTCAATGGCACACTGACATTCAGTTAACTGACGCTAAAATCACTAAAGCTGTTAAAATGATACTGGAGGAATCGGTAGCTGTCTGCGGCAAGACAGGGCTAAGTCCCTTCTGCGTTTTGAATAAACCGCCAGCTGTAAGAATTGCCTAACTCCTGTTTGTACCTGATATTCTTAACTTTTTCATATAACCTTTGTCAATCTTTTAACAGGGTGACGACCCATTTTGGAAGAAGAAACCTAAGGATAAACTAGCCAAGACCCCTCGTCCCAAGACAAAGGTTGTCAAAAACCTGCTAATAAGAAAATAGTTGAATCCACCGGGCTGAACCTTGACGAGGATCTTGATAATCTGGACTCAGAGGTAGAACTTGATTCTCTTGGTTCATTTTTCATACACCTCATTGACAATGACCCTTATCAGGAGGATGTTGAAGCTAGCCGGGCTGAAGATGTAGAGATAATTATTCGTTCCTCCGGTTTAGATCCTCAGCCAACACAGAAAACCTGTCAAGCAAACCGGAAAGTAAAATTTTCAAACCCACTAGCTTATTTGGATCCCAACTTTCTTTTGAAGAAACAACAACATGGAGCTCGCCGCACAAAGCGGCACATCGGCCATGTAGTTACTTCAGCCGGTTTACCGAACATTCCAACCCGGAAACATCGATCAAAGGTCTCATATATTTCTGATACTCCTTATCCCAAGGCGGGTTATTTTAGGCAACCTCTTAATCCGTCTGATTCAAACTATCATGGAACACCTCATCATCATCCGGCGATTCAACGACCACACAACTCCCTCCTCTCAAGACTGTTCCTGGGTGAACACTTTAAACTTTACTCTTTGACACTTTATACATGTTTCTTATACTAACCTTTATGTCTATTCCTTTCAAGGCCAAGGCCAGATCCAGCAAGAAGGCCAAACTGAATACACTGACTAATGATAACCTAGCCTCTGAACCAGAGAAGACCCCTGAACCACTGGACCCAAATGCTGATGCTATCTTAGATGATTCGGCACCTCAAGTTCAGGATACTTATGTTGAACTGGTGGAGACAGATCCGATGAGTCAGGCTACTGATCTGCCAAGCCCAGCAAAAACGGGTGATAAACCGCCGAGCCCAGCCAAAACTGCTGATGATAACTGATACGTCTCCAACGTATCTATAATTTTTTTATTGCTCCATGCTATATTATCTACTGTTTTGGACTATATTGGGCTTTATTTTCCACTTTTATATTATTTTTGGGACTAACCTATTAACCGGAGGCCCAGCCCAGAATTGCTGTTTTTTTGCCTATTTCAGTGTTTCGAAGAAACGGAATATCAAACGGAGTCCAAACGGAATAAAACCTCCGAGAACGTGATATTCTCACCGAACGTGATCCAGGAGACTTGGACCCTGCTCCAAGGAACAAAAGAGGCGGTCACGAGGGTGGGGGCGCCCCCCAGGGCGCGCCCCCTGCCTCGTGGGCCCCTTGGTGCTCCTCCGGCGTACTTCTTCCTCCTATATATACACATGTACCCCCAAACGATCAGAACAGGAGCCAAAAACCTAATTCCACCGCCGCAACTTTCTGTATCCACGAGATCCCATCTTGGGGCCTGTTCCGGAGCTCCGCCGAAAGAGGGCCGTCATCACGGAGGGCTTCTACATCATCATAGCCTCTCCGATGAAGTGTGATTAGTTTACCTCAGACCTCCGGGTCCATAGTTAGTAGCTAGATGGCTTCTTCTCTCTCTTTGAATCTCAATACAAAGTTCTCCCCCTCTCTTGTGGAGATCTATTCGATGTAATCTTCTTTTTGCGGTGTGTTTGTTGAGACCGATGAATTGTGGGTTTATGATCAAGTCTATCTATGAATAATATTTGAATCTTCTCTGAATTCTTTTATGTATGATTGGTTATCTTTGCAAGTCTCTTCGAATTATCCGTTTGGTTTGGCCAACTAGATTGGTAGTTCTTGCCATGGGAGAAGTGCTTAGCTTTGGGTTTGATCTTGTGGTGTCCTTTCCCAGTGACAGAAGGGGCAGCAAGGCACGTATTGCATCGTTTCCATCAAGGGTAACAAGATGGGTTTTATTTCATATTGCATGAATTTATCTCTCTCCATCATGTCATCTTGCTTAAGGCGTTACTCGGTTTTTAACTTAATACTCTAGATGCATGCTAGATAGTGGTCGATGAGTGGAGTCATAGTAGTAGATGCAGAATCATTTCGGTCTACTTGTCACGGACGTGATGCCTATATACATGATCATGCCTAGATATTCTCATAACTATGCTCAATTCTGTCAATTGCTCAACAGTAATTTGTTCACCCATCGTAGAATACTTATGCTCTTGAGAGAAGCCACTAGTGAAACCTATGGCCCCGGGTCTATTCTCATCATATCAATCTCCATCACTTTAATATTGCTTTGCTTTTTTACTTTGCTTTTACTTTTTACTTTGCATCTTTATACCAAAAATACCAAAAATATTATATCTATCAGATCTCACTCTCGTAAGTGACCGTGAAGGGATTGACAACCCCTAATCGCGTTGGTTGCGAGTAGCTATCGTTTTGTGTAGGTACGAGGGACTTGAGCGTGGCCTCCTACTGGATTGATACGTTTGTTCTCAAAAACTGAGGGAAATACTTACGCTACTCTGTTGCATCATCCCTTCCTCTTCGGGGAAAACCAACGCAAGCTCAAGACGTAGCAAGAAGGATTTCTGGCACCGTTGCCGGGGAGTCTACGCAAAAAGTCAACATACCAAGTACCCATCACAACCCCTATCTCTCGCATTACATTATTTTCCATTTTCCTCTCGTTCTCCTCTCCCCCCAATTCACCCTTGCCGTTTTATTCGCCCTCTCTCTCTCTCTATCCTCCCTCTCTATTTGCCTCTTTTGCCCATTTGCCTCTTGTTTGATCGTGTGTTAGATTGCTTGTTTGTCGTGATGGCTCAAGATAATACCAAATTGTGTGACTTCACCAATACCAATAATAATGATTTCCTTAGCACTCCGATTGCCCCGCTTACCGATGCTGAATCTTGTGAAATTAATACTGCTTTGTTGAATCTTGTTATGAAAGATCAATTCGCCGGCCTTCCTAGTGAAGACGCCGCTACTCATCTGAATAGCTTCGTTGATTTATGTGATATGCAAAAGAAAAAAGATGTTGATAATGATGTCGTTAAATTGAAGCTATTTCCTTTTTCGCTTAGAGATCGTGCTAAAGCTTGGTTTTTGTCTTTGCCTAAGAATAGTATTTATTCATGGAACAAGTGCAAAGATGCTTTTATCTCTAAGTATTTTCCTCCTGCTAAGATCATCTCTCTTAGAAACGATATTACGAACTTTAAACAACTTGATCATGAACATGTTGCACAAGCTTGGGAGAGAATGAAATTAATGATATGTAATTGCCCTACTCATGGTTTGAATTTGTGGATGATCATACAAAAAATTTATGCCGGATTGAATTTTGCTTCTAGATATCTTTTAGATTCGGCCGCGGGAGGCACTTTTATGGAAATCACTTTAGGAGATGCTACTAAACTCCTAGATAATATTATGGTTAATTATTCTCAATGGCATACTGAAAGATCTTCTAATAAAAAGGTGCATGCGATAGAAGAAATCAATGTTTTGAGTGGAAAGATGGATGAACTTATGAAATTATTTGCTACTAAGAGTGTTTCTTCTGATCCTAATGATATGCCTTTGTCTACTTTGATTGAGAATAACAATGAATCTATGGATGTGAATTGTGTTGGTAGGAATAATTTTGGTAACAATGCTTACAGAGGGAACTATAATCCTAGGCCATATCCTAGTAATCCTTCTAATAATTATGGGCATTCCTACAACAACTCTTATGGAAATTATAATAAGATGCCCTCTGAATTTGAGAATAGTGTTAAAGAATTTATGAATTCACAAAAGATATTTAATGCTTTGCTTGAAGAGAAATTGCTTAAAGTTTATGATTTTGGCTAGGAACATTGATAGAATTTCTCTTGATGTTGATTCTTTAAAGCTTAGATCTATTCCTCCTCAGCATGATATCAATGAGTCTCTCAAATCCATGAGAATTTCCATTGATGAGTGCAAGGAAAGAATCGCTAGGATGCGTGCTTCCAAAGATGCATTTATTAAAGTGTGTTCTTCCCATACCTATGAAAATCAAGATGAAGATCTAAAAGTTATTGATGTGTCTCCCATTAAATCTTTATTTTGCAATATGAATCTTAATGAAACTGAATATGATATTCCTTTACCTAGAAGGCGTTCTAAAAATTCAGAGTATTTATATCTTAATAATGAAATTGATGAAAGTGGGATTGAAAGAAATAAAAATCAAGATGTTGGTAAACCCACTATATTGGATTTCAAGGAATTTAATTATGAAAGTTGCTCTTTAATTGATTGTATTTCCTTGTTGCAATCCATGCTAAATTCTCCACATGCTTATAGTCAAAATAAAGCCTTCACCGAACATATTGTTGATGCCTTGATGCAATCTTATGAAGAAAAACTTGAGTTGAAAGTTTCTATCCCTAGAAAACTCTATAATGAGTGAGAACCAACTATTAAAATTAGAATTAAAGATTATGAGTTTTATGCTTTGTGTGATTTGGGTGCTAGTGTCTCTACTATTCCCAAGACTTTGTGTGATTTGCTAGATTTCCGTAATTTTGATGATTGCTCTCTAAACTTGCATCTTGCGGATTCCACTATTAAGAAACCTAAGGGAAGGATTAATGATGTTCTTATTTTTGCAAATAGGAATTATGTGCCTGTATATTTCATTGTTCTTGATATAGATTGCAATCCTTCTTGCCCTATTATTCTTGGTAGACCTTTCCTTAGAACGGTTGGTGCGATTATTGATATGATGGAAGGGAATATTAGATTTAAATTTACATTAAAAAAGGGCATGGAACACTTTCCAAGAAAGAAAATAAAATTACCATATGAAACTATCATGAGAGCCACTTATGGATTGCCTACCAAAGATGGCAATACCTAGATCTATCCTCACTTTTATGCCTAGCTAGGGGCGTTAAACGATGGCGCTTGTTGGGAGGCAACCCAATTTTATTTTTATTCCTTGATTTTTGCTCCTGCTTAGTAATAAATAAATTATTTAGCCTCTATTTTGGTTGTGTTTTTTGTGTTTAATTAGTGTTTGTTCCAAGTAGAACCGTTGAGAAGACTTGGGGAAAGTCTTGTTGAACTTGGTGTAAAAAACAGAAACTTTAGCGCTCACGAGAACTGCTGTCATTTTTATTTAAAGAGCGATATTTGGTTAATTATTTTTGAAGATAATTAATAGATAAATTCTCACGTCCATCAATTTATTTTAGAATTTTTGGGGTTCCAGATCTTGCGCTAGCTACAGATTACTACAGACTGTTCTGTTTTTGACAGATTCTGTTTTTTGGTGTGTTGTTTGCTTATTTTGATGAATCTATGGTTAGTAAAATAGTTTATAATACATAGAGAAGTTGTAATAGAGTAGGTTTAACACCCATATAAATAAAGAATTATTTCATTACAGTACCTTGAAGTGGTATTTTTTTTTCTTTCGCTAACGGTGCTCACGAGTTTTCTATTTTGAGTTTTGTGTTGTGAAGTTTTCAAGTTTTGGGTGAATTCTTTTGATGGAACATGGAACAAGCAGTGGCAAGAGCCTAAGCTTGGGTATGCCCATGGAACCCCCAAGATAATCCAAGGACACCAAAAAGTCAAAGCTTGGGGATGCCCCGGAAGGCATCCCCTCTTTCGTCCACTTCCATCGGTAATTTACTTGGAGCTATAGTTTTATTCACTAACATGATATGTGTTTTGCTTGGAGCGTCTTGTATTATTTGTGTCTTTGTGTCTTAGTATGCCACAATCATCCTTGCTGTACACACCTTTTGAGAGAGCCATACATGAATTGAAATTTGATAGAATACTCTATGTGCTTCACTTATATCTTTTGAGCTAAGTAGTTTTGCTCTATGTGCTTCACTTATATCTTTTGAGCGTTATAATTTTGCTCTATGTGCTTCACTTAGATCTTTTAGAGCACGGTGGTGGATTTGTTTTAAAGAAACTATTGATCTCTCATGCTTCACTTAAATTATTTTGGGAGTCTCTTAGTAGCTTGGTAATTTGCTTAATAATAATATGCTTGGTATTCAAGATTTGTGAAACTTTCTTTTGAGTGCATTGAATACTAAGAAAAGATTGAAGCATGATAATTGTTTTGAGATATGGAGGTGATAATATTAAAGTCATGCCAGTTGAGTAGTTGTGAATTTAAAGAATACTTGTGTTAAAGTTTGTGATTCCCGTAGCATGCACGTATGGTGAACCGTTATGTGATGAAGTCGGAGCATGATTTATTTATTGATTGTCTTCCTTATGAGTGGCGGTCGGGGACGAGCGCTGGTCTTTTCCTACCAATCTATCCTCCTAGGAGCATGCGCGTAATACTTTGCTTTGATAACTTCTAGATTTTTGCAATAAGTATATGTGTTCTTTATGACTAATGTTGAGTCCATGGATCATACGCACTCTCACCCTTCCACCTTTGCTAGCCTCTCTAATACCGCGCACCTTTCGCCGGTATCATACACCTACCATATACCTTCCTCAAAACAGCCACTATACCTACCTATTATGGCATTTCCATAGCCATTCCGAGATATATTGCCATGCAACTTTCCACCATCTAGTTCATCATGACACACTCCATCATTGTCATATTGCATATCCCGGTACACCGCCGGATGCATTCATATAGAGTCATATTTTGTTATAAGTATTGAGTTGTAAGAAAAATAAAAGTGTGATGATCATCATTATTAGAGCATTGTCCCAGTGAGGAAAGAATGATGGAGAGTATGATTCCCCCATAAGTCGGGATGAGACTCCGGACGAAAAATAAATAAAAGAGGCCCAAGAAGCCCAAATAAAAAGAGGCCATAAAAAAAGAGAAAAGGCCCAAATAAAAAGATATATATATATATTAAAAAAAAGTGAGAGAAAAAGAGAGAAGGGACAATGTTACTATCCTTTTACCACACTTTTGCTTCAAAGTAGCACCATGATCTTCATAGTAGAGAGTCTCTCATGTTATCACTTTCATATACTAGTGGGAATTTTACATTATAGAACTTTGCTTGTATATTCCAATGACGGGCTTCCTCAATTTGCCCTAGGTCTTCATGAGCAAGCAAGTTGATGCACACCCACTTAGTTTCTTTTTGAGCTTTCATATACTTATAGCTCTAGTGCATCGGTTGCATGGCAATCCCTACTCACTCACATTGATATCTATTGATGGGCATCTCCATAGCCCGTTGATACGCCTAGTTGATGTGAGACTATCTTCTCCTTTTTGTCTTCTCCACAACCACCATTCTATTCCACCTATAGTGTTATATCCATGGCTCACGCTCATGTATTGCATGAAGATTGAAAAAGTTTTGAAAAAGTTAGAGTATGAAACAATTGCTTGGCTTGTCATCGGGGTTGTGCATGATTTAAATATTTCTTGTGGTGAAGATAGAGCATAGCCAGACTATATGATTCTGTAGGGATAACTTTCTTTGGCCATGTTATTTTGAGAAGACATAATTGCTTTATTAGTATGCTTGAAGTATTATTATTTTTATGTCAATATAAACTTTTGTCTTGAATCTTTCTAATCTGAATATTCATACCACAATTAAGAAGATTTGCATTGAAATTATGCCAAGTAGGACTCCGCATCAAAAATTCTCTTTTTATCATTTACCTACTCGAGGACGAGCAGGAATTAAGCTTGGGGATGCCTGATACGTCTCCAACGTATCTATAATTTTTGATTGCTCCATGCTATATTATCTACTGTTTTGGACTATATTGGGCTTTATTTTCCACTTTTATATTATTTTTGGGACTAACCTATTAACCGGAGGCCCAGCCCAGAATTGCTGTTTTTTGCCTATTTCAGTGTTTCGAAGAAACGGAATATCAAACGGAGTCCAAATGGAATAAAACCTTCGGGAACATGATTTTCTCACCGAACATGATCCAGGAGACTTGGACCCTGCTCCAAGGAACAAAAGAGGCGGTCACGAGGGTGGGGGCGCCCCCCTAGGGCGTGCCCCCTGCCTCGTGGGCCCCTCGGTGCTCCTCCGGCGTACTTCTTCCTCCTATATATACACACGTACCCCCAAATGATCAGAACAGGAGCCAAAAACCTAATTCCACCGCCGCAACTTTCTGTATCCACGAGATCCCATCTTGGGGCCTGTTCCGGAGCTCCGCCGAAAGAGGGCCGTCATCACGGAGGGCTTCTACATCATCATAGCCTCTCCGATGAAGTGTGAGTAGTTTACCTCAGACCTTCGGGTCCATAGTTAGTAGCTAGATGGCTTCTTCTCTCTCTTTGAATCTCAATACAAAGTTCCCCCCCTCTCTTGTGGAGATCTATTCGATGTAATCTTCTTTTTGCGGTGTGTTTGTTGAGACCGATGAATTGTGGGTTTATGATCAAGTCTATCTATGAATAATATTTGAATCTTCTCTGAATTCTTTTATGTATGATTGGTTATCTTTGCAAGTCTCTTCGAATTATCCGTTTGGTTTGGCCAACTAGATTGGTAGTTCTTGCCATGGGAGAAGTGCTTAGCTTTGGGTTCAATCTTGTGGTGTCCTTCACCAGTGACAGAAGGGGCAGCAAGGCACGTATTGCATCGTTGCCATCGAGGATAACAAGATGGGGTTTATTTCATATTGCATGAATTTATCTCTCTACATCATGTCATCTTGCTTAAGGCATTACTCTGTTTTTAACTTAATACTCTAGATGCATGCTAGATAGCGGTCGATGAGTGGAGTAATAGTAGTAGATGCAGAATCATTTCGGTCTACTTGTCACGGACGTGATGCCTATATACATGATCATGCCTAGATATTCTCATAACTATGCTCAATTCTGTCAATTGCTCAACAGTAATTTGTTCACCCACCATAGAATACTTATGCTCTTGAGAGAAGCCACTAGTGAAACCTATGGCCCCCGGGTCTATGCTCATCATATCAATCTCCACCACTTTAATCTTATTTGCTTTTTTACTTTGCTTTTACTTTTTACTTTGCATCTTTATACCAAAAATACCAAAAATATTATATCTATCAGATCTCACTCTCGTAAGTGACCTGAAGGGATTGACAACCCCTAATCACGTTGGTTGCGAGTAGCTATCGTTTTGTGCAGGTACGAGGGACTTGAGCGTGGCCTCCTACTGGATTGATACCTTGGTTCTCAAAAACTGAGGGAAATACTTACGCTACTTTGCTGCATCATCCCTTCCTCTTCAGGGAAAACCAACGCAAGCTCAAGACGTAGCAATAACATAGACAATATCATGATCACCCGCGTTGGGCACACCACCCCTGGCAATCCTATCACTTTATCTAAGCATAGTGCCAAAGAAGAACTTTCTGCTATGGACAAGGGCAAGTGGAAAACAGATTTATCAAGCTATGCCCACCTCAACGCCCAAGATATTCATTATGGGTTCTTAAACCGCCTATACACAAGCCGTGACTATGAAGCCGGTTTAGTGGGCCTGATGAAGGAACAATATGAGGTAAATACTGTTAACTCTGCATAATTGTTTCTCTTGTGCCCAATTTCTAGTGTCGACTCCAGCAGCCCCCAAGGGATGGTTTATGATATCAACGTGAACCGGGACTTCGCAATACTTCAACTTTGCCTGCGTAGCCCCCAAGGGCCGGTTTATCATTTCAGGATGAACCGGGACTTTAAAGTATGAATCTTACGATTTGTGTAGCCCCCAGGGATCGATTTATACCTTTAGGATGAATCGGTACCTTTCTGCCATGAAGCTTCCAAAATTCTTGATAACCATCTTTGTAAACCGATTGAAGAAAAATCCATAACTTTGACTTGAGCAAATATACAGTAGCCCCCAAGTGCCAAGTGTATAACTTGTTGTGTGCTTGGGACTTTGAAATGTCAGTTGATAAAAGCCAAACGCATTAGCCCCCAAGTGCCAAGTGTATAACTTGTTATGTGCTTGGGACTTCAAATATATACTTCCAACTCATTAAATGTCTCTTGCAGGCTGATCTAGGCAAAAAGGAATCTCAAATCGCCGACCTTCAGAAAAATATCAAGTCCCAGCAAGCAGAAATTCCAGAGGCTAAATAGGAGCTAACTGGCGCCTTAACTGCCATGGAACAACTGAAGGAAAACTTTAAAAGCGAACGGGCAGGATGGGACGCTGAAAAAGCTACCGTGCTAAAGCAGGCGGAGGACGCTCAAACAACTCTTAAACCGGTAGCAGAAGAACTGGCTGGCTTGAAGTGGCAAATCAACGCCATAACCACTGTTGTGTTTGGTAAGTACCCTTATGATAAGCTTCAACATGTATTATCCCATAAACTGCCGGTTTATCAATATTTTCAATGATGCAGGATCTCGCATTACCCATCTGGGCTCTGACATGCAGAAGAAGTTGAAGGCTGCCTATACTCTTATAGAGCAGTTATATACCGGCGCAGAACGGATCATTTGTATCGCCACTCATAACAAACCTCCCCCAACCCTGATCAAGGAAACATTATAAAAGCTGTCAATGCTGCCTGCCCGGTTGGACGAGTTAAAAAAGATCAGCTGCAAGGGTAGGTGCTCTGACTGCGCTAATCCAGGCTAAAGCTTGGATACCAGATCTTGACTCGGCTGATATAGGACGCAGCTATCCGAGCATAAAGGAAGACGGGTCAGCCTTTGATAATGATGATCTTCGAGCTTTAACGAAGGAAATGCGCCCATTAGCGAGCAAATTGGCCAAAGAAACAGATCTTTCTCACTATCAGCCGGTTTATGATGCTGGCAACAAACGACTTGCTGCGCCAACTCATGACGTGGAGAATCTTATCCCACCAATTCGTAAGCATACCTACGCTCCTGATGTTGACCCCTCCACCCTTATAAGCGACAAAGTTGTATTCAAGTCCCTAACTAGATTCGACTGGACCACCATTGATTTCCAGCCGCTGGGTGGAGAGGAGGAGGGTGAACCCGTGCAGGATGATCCAAAACAATCAAGCCAGCCTGGCGAAGAGTCATGATCCGGAGGCCGGTTTAATCTTCTGCATATTGCAATACTTGCTGAAAACAATTATCCTTTTGGGCATCAAAACGCCTTGTAATAGGCTAGTTTAAACACTTGGTCTACTATGCCATCATGCATATTAACTTTGCATGATACTATTAATCCGCCATGATTTATGTTATGTCTGCTTATGATCCTTAGCAGCTTTATTTGACCTGTTTTTGCATATAACGAGTTAAAAGCGTCCTGGCGATTTATCACCGGACGGGTCATAATGCCCAACATATAATCCAGGTTTATAACCAGGCTGTATTGAAGGACAATCAAATATGAAAATATATCGTACCTGTGACATTGAATCACATCGTTGGCTCACCAACTTTTTGTAGTAAGGGTGATGACACAAATCTTGAGTACTGATAACTCCTCCCTATTTTGTCGGTTTATAGTAAAGCCGTACCGGTTTGTAATAAACACCAAATTATTCGTATATCATACTAGCGATTTGTAGTCAAAGCCAGACCGGGTCAATCAACACCGGAATATAGTTGAATGTATACCGATGACTTATAATCGACAGCAAAAATAGGTCAATAAACACCAGATTAGTATAAACGCCTCAAAAGAAACATCAGAAAGATTTCAGAAGAAAAATATGCAAAAACTGCGAGGCTTTTCATGGGCTGCCAGGCCACTGAGTTAAACCATTTTACAAAGCCTTATAAGATGGACCTCACATCAACCAATCATCATTTTAACTATGACAAGTTCAGGGTCTTTATAAGATTGACTTGTCAAACGTTCGACAGGTCAACCAGGATTACCTAGGCGGAGTGGCTTACTTAAAAAGGCAGGATAACCCAGGGTTTTAGGTGAATACACCTGGCTTCCAATCTTGGATTTTATAGCCTATTACAAGGTTATAGACTCTTTGTTCTTGTAGAAGCAAAGATCCCCCTAGTAATATTTTGAGTTGTGCTCAATGGGTGCCTATGTTTGAGTTGTGCTTTGCAACAGACTCTCTTTGGCTCCTTTTGACCTTGGGTGGCAAGCCCCCAAGTGTTTTATATGTGTGGCTTATGAGCCGGATCAATGGGTAATTAAAACTCTACTTTATAAACAGAAGCCCCCATCTAACCAAAAACCTTTCAAGGAATAATAGCAGAGGCCCCGCTTTAGCAGGGATGCCGGTTTATTATATTGATCATCATAATATATACATTGTCAAGAATATGTACATAAGAGGAGCCTATGGCTCAGGTGTAGTAAGGCCGAAGATGAGCTATATTCCACGGCCGGTGGGTCTCCTCCTCTGATTTACATGAGTCTTTGTGCTCTCGAACATCGATAAGGTAGTATGACCCGTTGTGTAGATTCTTGCTGACCACAAAAGGTCCTTCCGAAGGCGGGCATAACTTGTGCATATCAGTCTGATCCTAGATGAGCCGGAGCACCAGATCCCCTTCTTGAAACGTTCTGGTTTTAACCCGACGACTGTGATAACGACGCAGATCTTGCTGGTAATTCGCCGAACGCGCCGCTGTAATATCCCGCTCCTCATCTAACATGTCAAGTGCTTCCTGACGTGCCTTCTCATTGTCAGCTTCAACATAAGCCGACACATGGGGTGAGTCATGACGGATGTCACTAGGGAGAACTGCCTCTGCTCCATAAACCATGAAAAAAGGCGTATAACCCGTGGATCTGTTGGGCGTGGTATTGATGCTCCATAATATAGAAGGTAACTCCTCCACCCAACAATCCGGCTTCCACTTTAAAGGAACCATAAGCCTGGTCTTGATGCCTCATAGGATCTCTTGATTGGCTCTCTCCGCTTGACCATTAGATTGGGGTGAGCCACTGATGACACGTCAAGCCGGATGTGCTCACGTTGACAAAATTCTTTCATGGCACCCTTGGACAGATTAGTGCCATTATCAGTTATAATGTTGTGTGGAAAACGAAACCGGAAAATCACCTCTTTGATGAACTGAACCGCCGTGGCTGCATCACACTTATTAACTGGCTCTGCCTCCACCCACTTAGTGAACTTATCAACCGCCACCAAAAGGTGGGTCTTCTTATCCTTGGACCTCTTAAAGGGCCCAACCATATCCAGCCCCCAAGGTGCAAACGGCCAAGTGATTGGAATCATCCTCAATTCCTGAGCCGGAACATGAGCTCGACGTGAAAACTTCTGACAACCATCACACCTTTTTACCAAATCCTCAGCATCAGCATGAGTCATCAGCCAATAGAAGCCGTGACGAAAGGCCTTAGCTACTAGGGACTTTGAACCGGCGTGGTGACCATAGTCTCCTTCATAGATCTCACGTAAAATCTCACAGCCTTCTTTAGGAGATACGCAATGCTGAAATGCCCCTGTTACACTGCAATGATGCAATTCACTGTTGACAATGGTCATTGACTTGGATCGCCAGATTATCTGCCTGGCCAAAGTTTCATCCTCTGGTAACTCGCCCCGGTTCATATACGCCAAATATGGGATTGTCCAATCTAGGATAACGTGAAGAGCTGCCACTAACTGAGCCTCCGGGTCAGGAACAGCCAAATCCTCCTCTGTAGGTAGCTTGACCGATGGGTTATGCAAAACATCCAGAAAAGCATTGGGTGGAACCGGTTTACGTTGGGAACCCAAATGGCTTAAAGCGTCCGCCGCTTCGTTCTTTCGTCGGTCCACATGGTCAACCTGATAACCTTTGAAGTGACCCGCAACAATATCTACTTCTCGACGATACGCTGCCATGAGTGGGTCCTTGGAATCCCAAGTACCCGACGCTTGCTGAGCCACCAAGTCCGAGTCACCGAAACACTTAACCCGGCTTAAATTCATCTCCTTAGCCATTCGAAGACCATGGAGTAAGGCCTCATATTCAGCTGCATTGTTAGTGCAAGGGAACATTAAACGGAGAACATAACAAAACTTATCACCTCGTGGGGAAGTTAACATGACTCCAGCCCCCGAGCCTTCCAATTGCCTAGATCCATCAAAATGAATAGTCCAATAAGTATGATCCGGCTTTTCTTCCGGCGCCTGTAACTCTGCCAGTCATTGATGAAATCCACAAGTGCTTGGGACTTGATTGCCGCACGAGGCACATATTTTAACTCGTGAGGTCCAAGCTCAATAGCCCACTTGGCAACTCAGCCAGTTGTCTCCTGTTCTTGATTATATCTCCCAAAGGTGCAGAACTGACCACCATGATGGGATGACCTTGAAAATACTGCTTGAGCTTCCGGCTTGCCATAAAAACTCCATACACCAACTTCTGCCAATGTGGGTACCTCTGCTTAGACTCAATAAGTACCTCACTGGTATAATAAACCGGTCGTTGAACCGGATACTCCTTCCCAGCTTCCTTGCACTCCACCACAATGGCCACACTAACAGCCCGGGCATTAGCAGCCACATATAACAACAACGACTCTTTATCGACCGAAGCAGCAAGGATAGGTGGCTCAGCTAACTGCTTTTTCAAGTCCTCAAACGCCGCATTAGCAGCATCACTCAAGACAAAATTATCTGTCTTTTTCATCATCTGATATAGAGGGATAGCCTTCTCTCCTAATCGGCTGATAAACCGGCTCAATGCTGCAATACGACCCGCTAGACGTTGAACATCGTTAACACACGCCGCTTTAGCCAGAGACGTAATAGCTTTGATCTTTTCTGAATTAGCTTCAATGCCCCTGTTAGACACTAGAAAACCCAAGAGCCTGCCTGCCGGAACACCAAAAACACACTTGGCCGGATTAAGCATCATCTTATAGACCCTGAGATTATCAAAACTTTCCTTCAAGTCAGCTATCAACGTCTGCTCCTTTCTGGAATTCACCACAATATCATCCACATAAGAATGAACATTGCGCCCAATCTGATTATGAAGACAATTTTGCACGCAGCGCTGGTAAGTCGCATGGGCGCTCTTGAGCCCAAAAGGCATAGATACATAGCAGAAGGCTCCAAAGGGAGTTATAAAATCTGTCTTCTCCTGGTCCTTAACTGCCATTTTGATATGATGATAACCAGAATAAGCATCCAGAAGCATCAATGATTTGATCAATACGAGGGAGAGCAAAGGGATCAGCTGGACAAGCCTTTATACAAATCTGTGTAGTACACACACATCCGCCAAGTGCCGTTCTTCTTAAGCACTAGCACCGAGTTAGCTAACCACTCAGGGTGAAAAACCTCCACAATAAAGCCTGCTGCCAAGAGCCGGGCTACCTCCTCACCAATAGCCTTACGCCTTTCTTCATTGAAGCTGCGGAGAAACTGCCTAACCGGTTTAAACTTAGGATCAATATTAAGAGTGTGCTTAGCGAGTTCCCTCGGTACACCTGGCATGTCATAAGGTTTCCATGCAAAGATGTCCCGATTCTCACGGATGAACTCGATGAGCGCGCTTTCCTATTTCGGATCCAGGTTAGAGCTGATGCTAAACTGCTTGGATGAATCGCCAGGAACAAAGTCAACCAGCTTCGTCTCATCAGCCGATTTAAACTTCAAGGCCGGATCATGCTCTGTAGTTGGCTTTTTCAAAGAAGTCATATCTACCGGATCAACATTGTCCTTATAGAACTTCAACTCCTCTGTTGCACAAACCGACTCGGCATAAGCCGCATCACCTTCTTCACATTCCAAAGCAATCTTACGACTCCCATGTACCGTGATGGTCCGCTTATTACCCGGCATCTTGAGCTGCAGATAAACATAACAGGGCCTTGCCATGAACTTAGCATAAGCCAGACGTCCAAAGAGAGCATGATATGGGCTCTTGATTTTCACCACTTCAAAGGTCAATGTCTCTGATCTTGAATCATGATCATCTCTAAAAGAAACCTCCAGAGCTATCTTACCAATTGGATACGCTGATTTACCAGGTACCACACCATGGAAAACAATGTTCGATGGTTTAAGATTTTTACCTGTCAACCGCATGCGATGGAAGGTTTCGTAATAAAGGATATTGATATTGCTCCCTCCATCCATGAGCACCTTGCTGAACTTATACCCCCCAACCTAAGGTGCCACCACCATTGCCAGATGACCTGGGTTATCAACCCGGGGTGGATGATCCTCTCGACTCCACAAAATGGGTTGTTCAGACCAGCGCTGATAATCGGGCATTGCCAGTTCAACGGAGTTTACTGCCCTTTTATGAAGCTTCTGATAGCGCTTGCATAAGATAGTGTTGAAGACATGATACTGCCCACTATTCAACTGCTTCGGATTGCTATGCTAACCCGATTGCTGCTGCTGCTGACTCCCCTGATGATTATAACCACCCTGGTTGCCCTGACTGCCTTGATTGCCATGTCCGCTCTGGTTGTCTTGAAATCCCGAACCAGAACTGCCTCCACCATAACCCGGCCCATGAGAACCGCCGCCTGAACTGCCGGGCGGCCCATGATCGTATTGGAAAAGATCCGAGTTTTTGAACTCCCGCATAATAAAGCAATCCTTCCAAAGATGCAGGGCTGGTCTCTCTCGCGTCCTGTGCCTTGGACAAGGCTGGTTTAACAGGCGCTCAAGATTGACACTTGATCCTCCACTCCGCGGGGGCGGTTTACCCTTACGACGCTGATTATTATTCTACGTGTGGGTGTTAGCCACAAAATCCAAACTGTTATCTGCTTTGCGCTTACCGTTATTTCCATAACCCATCGAGTTATGCTGCTGCCCCTTGTTACGGCCACTCTTCTTTCCCTTCTCCGTCTTTTCATCATCAGACTCGGAGTCCTTGGTACTATCAGAGTCGGCATACTTAACGAGAGCTGCCATAAGCGTGCCCATGTCATTGCAGTGACGCTTGAGCCGTCCCAATTTCAGCTTCAAAGGCATGAATCGGCAATTGCCCTCCAATGTTAAGACTGCTGTATCGGCATTAATGCGGTCCGATGAATGCAAGATTTCCGAAACCCGGCGCACCCAATGGGTTGTCGATTCACCTTCTTCTTGGACACAGGTGGCGAGGTCCACAATTGACATGGGCTGCTTGCACGTGTCCTTGAAATTCTGGATAAACCGGGCCTTTAACGCAGCCCATGACCCAATGGAGTTAGCTGGCAAACTTTTCAGCCAAGTGCGAGTTGTTCCTTCCAACATCATGGTGAAGTATTTAGCACAGGACGCATCATCCACATCCAGCATCTCCATTGCCATCTCATAGCTTTTGATCCCTGACTCGGGGTTAAATCGGTAGTATAATTGGGCACTTTGCGGGGTCCTTTGAAATCCTTGGGCAGCCGTACATTACGTAGAGCCGGGATGAGACACGACACCCCCAAAGAACTGGAGGTAACTCCTGGATCCACCGAAGTTGTTGGAAGAACCGGAGTAAGCTGACGGGCCACGTACTGCGCTGCTAACTCGGCTTCTCGACGCGCTCTGCCTTGATCCACCAAATCCTGAGCATTAGTACCCCCACCTGCCGGATTATGCCCTCGAGGCGGGTTACTGTCCCGCGCACTGCTTGACACGGTCGGTTCATCAAGGTGCCTGCTGTAACTCCGGCTTGGGTGGGGGTGGAATTAATCCTCTCGCAGCTGTATGAATACGCCTACTGCTGAGTCAAAGCTGTCTAAAGGAGCTCCCTAGCCCGTCGTGTCTCAACCGCTATGAGGGACTCACCTTTGACCGGGAGGGATGCCAATCGTGAAGCGGCAGCGACTATGTTATCCAGGGGGTTGGAGTAATGACCCGGAGGCGTTGACACGTGTTGTGACGGGATATTCTGACGAGGCGGATCCACTGTGTGCGGCTGAACCGGCACCCCCATTCCAGGTGCTTCTACTCGGTTTACCACTGGTTGATTGCTGGTTCCTGCTCCTGGCGTGTTAGAGAGATTCCCTGGCTCATAAACCGGAGGTAGGTGGGACCATACCTTCTCCTCATTACATCATTTGATGCATTCTGATCCAACATAAGCCGATAAGCCTGTGCATCCAACTCGGCCCGCTCCGCAGCCATCCTGGTGTTCTCGGCTGCTAGGTCTGCCTTGGCTTGAGCTATCTGATCCTTCACCTTCACGAGTTCTGCGTTATGCTGATCCTGATTCGCTGGGTTAACTTCAGCCGCCAGCAGTGTTGCCAAAGCGTTCAACAAATCGGACAAAACCTGAGCCGGTGGCGGCGTAGGGCCTCCTGTCCCAGCTGCTGTTGCTGCTGCTGAATCGGAGATCATTGCTGCTGTGGTTGAAGAATGCTATGTTGACTGTGTACCATCCATGAAGATCGCAACTCAGCTCGACGGATCAAGGGGGTCCGGAATACTGTCGCCATCGGAACAACCCCCAAACCGGCTATCTTGAAGTTGGTACAATGACTCAGTCTCTCCGGTAGATGACTCGTCATCAGAGTAAACGACGGTTTCGCCACCAGATACCGATCTATCCTCAGATTCCACACCGTGGATGACTCCCACAAAGGCACGCTTCATGGCAGGCTGAACCCGACCGGATCTCGCACGCTGAGCCGTTTTGACGATGTCGGCGCATATGTCCGGCTCAGGGCCCGGTACGCCGATCTTGCCAATGAAGACATGAATACCGCAGAAGGGGACCCGATATCCATACTCAATTGAACCGGCCTCAGGGCCCCAGCCTGCACCGTCGATGTAGAGCCTGCCGTGACGACTCTTGGTCATCCGGCCCACAACGTATCCCTTGAGCCCTTCGAAGCGGCCCTCTAAGAACTTGAAACCATCATGCGGTAGCCCCATGGTGGGCGCCAACTGTCGTGGGATTGTCAAGGCAGATGTCCTAGTGTGAGTACTTAGTCGTGGAGCCATCGCAACGTAGTTAGCTTAAAGGGGTTAAAGCGGACAAAGGACCTAAGGAATTATACTGGTTCGGCCCCTTGCGGTGAAGGTAAAGCCTACTCCAGTTATGATGGGATTGCTAGGGTTTCGATGACCAGGGAGCGAATAAGCTTTGCCTGGCACTTGAGTTGTTGTTTCTTGTCCTTGAACCGCCGTCAGGTCGTCCCTTTATATAGACAGGTTGACGTCCGGCAGTTTACAGAATCCTGGTCGGCTCATAAACGTGTCCGGCTCGGTTTCTATCCTTTCCTATCTTACAACACAAGTTACATACTTTATGGTGGTTTATGTCTACGGGCCCTAATCCGCCTTTGGGCCCTGGGCTTTTAGATCTCTTGTAGTAAAGTGCCATGCTCCTTGTCTTCACGGGCTTCAATATGGATAACTCCTTATGGGTATAACCTGGCCCCTCCTGGGCGGTTTATACTCAGTAGTTATATCCCCAACAGTGATGCATAGCAACGAGAGGGGAGAATATGTCTACCTACCCTCGTAGACCGAAAGCGGAAGCGTTTATCAACGCGGTTGATGTATTCGTATACCTTCACGATCCGTCACGATCAAGTACCGAACGTACGGCACCTTCGCGTTCGGCATACGTTCAGCTCGATGACGTCCTCGCCTTCTTGATCCAGCAAGAGGGGCAAAGTAGTAGATGAGTTCCGGCAGCACGACGGCGTGGTGACGGTGTTGGTGAAGAACAATCACCGCAGGGCTTTGCCTAAGCACTATGAAAACTATTACAGAGGATAAACTAGAGGGGACGGGGTTGCCGGCACATGGCTTGGTGTTTCTTCATGTGTCTTGGGTGCTAGCCCTACCCCTCTATTTATATGTTGAGCCTTGGGGTCGAAACTTGGAGTAAAAGCCTCCCCGGAGTCAATTTCATCCGAAAGGCAAGAGTCCTTCTCGGACTCCAGGGCCAGATGCCAGGGTTCCCGATGTCTGGACCCAGATGGCAGGGACCCTGGCGTCTGGCCCCTGGACTCCGCAAAACTTCCTTTTGCACTTTCCAAAAACCTTGTGGGCTTTCCCCTTTGGCCCAAATAAAGTGTTCTCGTACCCAAACATTTTGGGAAACATCCGGAACCCCTTCCAGTGAATTCCAGAACCCTTCCGGAGACCAAACACTATTATCCCATATATCAAACTTTATCTCCGGACCATTCCGGAGTTCCTCTTCATGTCCGTGATCTTATCCGGAACTCCGAACAACGTTCGGTTACCAACATACATAACTCATAAATACTATATCGTCAATGAATGTTAAGCGTGCGGACCCTACATGTTTGAGAACTATGTAGACATGACCGAAACACTTCTCTGGTCAATAACCAATAGAGGAACCTGGATGCCCATATTGGCTCCTACATATTCTAGGAAGATCTTTATCGATCGAACCGCATAACAACATACGTTGTTCCCTTTGTCATCGGTATGTTACTTGCCCGAGATTCGATCATCGGTATCTCAATACCTAGTTCAATCTCGTTACTGGCAAGTCTCTTTACTCGTTCTGTAATGCATCATCGCGCAACTAACTCATTAGTTACATTGCTTGCAAGGCTTATAGTGATGTGCATTACCGAGAGGGCCCAGAGATACCTCTTAGACAATCGGAGTGACAAATCCTAATCTCGATCTATGCCAACTCAACAAGTACCATTGGAGACACCTGTGGAGCGCCTTTATAATCACCCAGTTACGTTGTGACGTTTGGTAGCACACAAAGTGTTCCTCTGGTAATCGGGAGTTGCATAATCTAATAGTCATAGGAACATGTATAAGTCATGAAGAAAGCAATAACAGTAAACTAAAATGATCAAGTGCTAAGCTAACGGAATGGGTCAAGTCAATCACATCATTCTCCTAATGATGTGATCCCATTTATCAAATGACAACTCATGTCTATGGTTAGGAAACATAACCATCTTTGATCAACGAGCTAGTCAAGTAGAGGCATACTAGTGACACTATGTGTGTCTATGTATTCACACATGTATTATGTTTCCGGTTAATACAATTCTAGCATGAATAATAAACATTTATCATGATATGAGGAAATAAATAATAACTTTATTATTGCCTCTAGGGCACATTTCCTTCAGGTTCTATCTGCATCGACGGGTAGCACTGTTTTGTGAAGAACGGGTTTTTGCTCCCTTAGATATTGCCATCACCCCCGCCAATTCAAATGGCTGATAAACAAGAAAATAAATTGAACGCACATACATTGTATGATAGACAGATGTGGTAATTCACATATATGTTGTCTAACCAAACAAGACAACATGACACAATTTCACACATATGATGCCTAACTAAACAGGATAGCATGACACAATTTCAGATATATGATGGATAACTTAACATGATATAATGGCATAATTCAACATATGATGAGTATCTAAACAGGATGATATGACAAAACTATATGAGGTCTTTCTGAAATAGGTTTGGACGAGATAATTCACATACATGTTGTCTAAGTCTACAAGATGGCATGATACAATTGACATAATTGATTCATATACTAAGCAGATGGAATTCAATATTGTGCATATGATGTTTAAACTAAGCAATGCAAGACACCATATGCATGATATGAGAAATATAAACGTTGCAACTTAGAGCATACACCACAGGTGGGATATAGGACTAGTCATTTGTCTCTGAATCCTCCTCTGTGGAGCTCCCTGTAACCATCGAGATATATGCTTCAACAGGTACCATTGCCTGCTCTGAAGACATTGTTTTCACTCCTGATTTTTCCATAACCGGCTGAAATGACTGATACACATGAAGAGTAGTTCAATATACACAGATTGTCGACAAATGGAATACGTAATGAAAAAAGATGGCATGAGATAATTCATATATATGATGCCTGGCTACATGGCGATGCATAATTCACACATATGATAACTGGCTGAAAAACATGGCATTGCATAATTCACATATTAATATAGAAAGCAAACAGAAGGCATTCACACAAAGCATGCCTAATCTAAGCAGATGGCATGGCAATGTAAGACACCATATGCATGATATGAGCAATATAAC
>NC_041382.1:502921540-502980160 GCF_002162155.2 Triticum dicoccoides | reverse complement strand
CCTGCCAAGTTAGAGCATGCACCTCGGGCGGGGGGGGGGGGATACGACTAGTCATCTGTCTCTGAATCCTCCTCTGAGGAGCTATCTGTAACCAGCAGGAAATATGCATTGACAGGTAGCACTGATTGCTTAGAAGACCTTATTTTCACTCCAGATTTTCCCATGACCGACTCAAATGGCTGATGCACAGGAAGAGTAGATGAATGTATAAACATTGTTGACAAATGGAATACATTATGAAAAAAATATGGCACGATACAATTCACATATACGATGACTGGCTAAACAGGATGGCATTGCATGATTCACGTATATGATGCCTGGCTAAAGAAGATGGCATTGCAAAATTCCCATATACTCCCTCTGTTCCTAAATATTTGTCTTTTTAGAGATTTCAAATGGACTACCACATACAGATGTATATAGACATATTTTAGAGTGTAGATTCACTCATTTTGCTACGCATGTAGTCACTTGTTGAAATCTATAAAAAGACAAATATTTAGGAATGGTGGGAGTATGATATAGAAACCAAACAGGTGGCATTCACACAAAGCAAATCTAAACTAAGCTGATGACATATAAGATATATAATGTAAGCAATGCGAGGCACCATATGCATGATATGACCAACATCAGCATGCCAGGTTAGAGCAAACACCTCAGGTGGTAAATAGGAGTGGTTGGCTCCCTCTGAATCCCCATCTGAATAGTTATCTTCCTCTGGAATACAATCTGGAATGGCGGAAGGGGGGGGGGCACTTCGCCCACCATGGGGCGGCGTCTGCATGACATTATATTCCCATGCAACGGTCTTCTCTTTTTCTCTACATGTTCAGTACGATTGTGTACAATAACTGACGTTCATAATAAAAAATATAGTTAGATTTTGTAAGGCCTAAGGGGTGCATGCAGAAATCAAGACTGATGGTAGCAAACGAGTGGATAGATCCAAAACTAATGATAGCAGGTAGATTATAGCTTCAGTTTTAAAAAGATAGAGAATGGATCATCTACTATTTGTTGCCCACCAAACATGAACCACATAGAAGACCCTAGATGAACCAGATAGTAGACAGATACTATTCGTTGCTGCCTCGATATGAGACCCACAGGCATTTTGAAACTCAAGTTTGAATGATAAAGTAGCAGGTAATAATAAACGATGTATAACGTAAGCAAACACAAAAGACTGCGACATCTCTTCCGGAACTGTGTAGTCCTCAGGTTCATCTGCTGAGTCAATGACGGCAATGCAGTTCGTGTGGCTGCCGGCAACGCGGAAGATGATCTGAGGCGGCGAAAGAAAGTCTACAGGGGGGATCTCTGCTGCAGTGAACGCTTCTGTCGATGGTGCACCTCAGGTGGGGTGGATGATGGCACGGCAGGAGCAGGACATAACACACAGAGTTTTATTTGACCCCTATCTGAAAATGAAGTAAATCTGTAAGGGCTCCTTAGAATTGGAGGATCCTATAAACGCTGGACAGGAAAAACACATGAATAGGATAGGAATGCACGTGCAAAACAGAGCATTAACCTGGGTGTTTGGTTCACATGAATTGGAAGAACACAAGAATGGAGAAACATGGTCAAATTAAACTCAAACCACGAATGGAAAAATAATAATCTTATTATGCCAGTAATGCAATTAGTCCTATTCTTCATGCATATTAATTTGAAAAGGATGTCCAAGTGGATATTAAAATTCCTACGTTTTTCTTTGAAAGAGACACCAAAGGAAAAATATCCTCCTGTTTTGCTTTGCTCCACTCCTTCTAATCAAATGCACGAATATTAGTACCATAATAGTTCCATAGAAAAGGATCCCCGAGGGATAAACATGAATGCAGAGTAACAAAGTGATGCAACAAGTGCACAAGCATCGTTGGGTTGGACGTGGAGGATGGTGATGCTGGTGTGACTGTCGAAGGCGGGGAAGAAGATCCGAGGCCTCTGGAAATGGCGCCGAGGGTACTGCTCCGCTGTGATGGATGGTTCCGTCATTGGAGCAGCTCTGATGAGGTGTACGGCGGCGAGGCTGAAGCAGGACAAGACAGACAATGTTAATTTGAAGTGGGACTCTAGTATCATCTGCAATAGATGATGTAAAATACAACACCAAAAAGTGCTAGATGTAAAATGCATCAGCCACGCCATGGCCGCTCCGACAGATGCTGTAAATTCCGTTTACTCTGAACTTAACTACAGAAACTGAACTTTCAAGTCGAAACTGAACTTTACTGTCGAAACTGACTTAACTAGTAGCAGAGCATTGCAATAGATGTTCAGGGTGTTCGAGCACTAGTAGCAGAGAAGCAGTGATCTAAATCAGCAGACGCTCTAGCAGGGAATGCACTAGCAGAGAGCAAGTCGTGCAACAGCACCACTAGCGAGTGCTAAAGCAGCAACTCCTGTAGCTGTCGGAGGTCGTGCAGCAGCAGCAGCAGCGTGAGCGAGAGCAAGAGCAGAGCAGTAGCACGAACGAGAGCAAGAGCGGAGCAGTAGCGCGACCGACAGCAATAGCAGAGAAGAGCAGAAGCATGAACGAAAGCAAGAGCAGTGCAGCAGCCCGACTGACAACAAGAAAAGAGCCGCAGCGCGAGCGAGAGCAGGAGCAGCTACAACTAGTGCCGGTGTGGAACTATCCGCCGACGAAGAAACAACATGGGGGAGAGACATCATGGATGAAGTGGCCGGCGACGATGCCGTCGATGGAGACCCGCCATGGCTGCTCGGTATCGAGCACCGGCAGCCCCGTGAGATTGAATAATAGATAAAATGCAGCGGTGAGTGCAGAACCTCATTGGTGGCACCGAGTGGGCCTCGGCTTCATCGAAGGAATTAGTGAGGGTGCTACGGTTCCGATGGGGCAGGTCATGACGGTGCTGTGGGGATGGAGGTGGCGCGATAGATGAGGCGAACATCGGGGCGGCTCCTTGGAGGTGGAGGGCAGGGCGGCTGATCTGGCGATACAACGAGATCGATGACGGATCCTCATCCAGTGCGGTCGATGAGGGACGGCGAGATGTTGTGGTGGACGACGTCGTGGGGGAAGACTCTCCGGCTAGGCGGCGGTCAGGAGGCCGACGGAGGAGCGTGGGGTTTCGCGGGTTTTAGTGGCCTCGGTGAACGAATGGGGCAACGACATAATGGTCAACTCCATCCGCAAGTTCACCGCCGTCAAGAAGCGC
Source organism: Triticum dicoccoides (assembly GCF_002162155.2). Lineage (NCBI taxonomy): Eukaryota > Viridiplantae > Streptophyta > Magnoliopsida > Poales > Poaceae > Triticum > Triticum dicoccoides. Next base: position 502,976,966 of record NC_041382.1, on the reverse strand, counting down.
GCGGATGACCTTTCTGTACTACCCCAGCCCGCGCGCCCAGGCTCCTCATTGCCTGCCACACTCATCGGCCTCCATGGTGATGAACTCTTTCAAGCCCTGGTGGCCCTGCAGGTGCCGGAGGTCGCGACGAATAATGTGCACCTCGAGGCCGCGCTCGCCACGCAGCACCTCGCCATGCAAGAAACCGTCGACCTGCACATCCATGTCTACGAGGAAATCGTCTACATAGGCCGCTACAAGGCCAACAAGGACAGAAAGCGTTGTCCTTCTTCTAGTGGTTGGAATCTTTGGACGCCATTGTTTAGAAGCACATCGACCTGGCCACGAAAGCCACTGCTACTTAGCCGCCGTTCGATGGGCCGGCGCCCTGAGTCGAGGAGGTGGACGTCTTTGATGGATGCATCTCTTCTTCTTGCCTCCTGTAACCAGCACAACATCGCATCGTAACCTTAATGTTTTATTAGTATAGTACTCCCTCCGTGGAGTAGTACTGTACATGCTACAGTCTGGACTGTAGCACATTGTTTTTATGGCCATATCAGCACATTGTTTTCTACTGATGGTTCACTGGGCTGCCGTGGTTCGCACTCCTCCGGCGTGACTAGTATATACCACATGATTCTTTGCTCCTTCTTACTACTACGTACTTCGTCAACATGTGGGAGAGCCAGCATCCGGGTCAACATATCATGCACTAGATTAGAGTGCGGAATGGAAGGGGGGCATCACCCCGGTCGTATCGCCAGTAATTTATGACTATAGTGAGTAGTCATATCACAAGTCTTTCCAGCAGTAACGCGCCGTCAAATCGCACAGCCCGACCTTTCCAGCAGTAAGTAAGTTGAATCCGCCACTCCCTCACCCTCCTCTCCTCTCTGTCAAACCGCCTACGTGAAAACTACCATGCGTGCTGCCCCGCCCTCAACTTTTTACTACGCGAATACAGTTTGAGCTTGTTCGTTCTATATAAATACTACTAGTATTGTATGTTTATTCTCCCATGGGATTGTTCAATGAATGGAAGGCAGGGTCCCTTCGGCTGGTGTGTGTAGAGGACTAGGTGCATCGTTCACGTGGTCATCGCCGGCGAGGAAGGAAACCCACAGCTGTCGGAGGGGCCCGATCCTCTACCCGTGCCGTTCTCTCCGACACAACGCCGGCTCGGGAGGTCCTCTGACCCTTGTTCCTCCGTGCCATATTGTACGCAGATCCGTCCTGCCGCCGCAGACATCCCGACGACCCTCAGGTATAAATTCTTCGAAAGCATCCTTGCTCTACTGGCCCAGCTCCCCACGTGTCTGCATGTGCATCTTTTTCTACTCCCATCAGCTCTTCCAAAGCCACCTAAATTTTTAGTATTATTAGAGGTAAAGCTACTTCATGCATTTGAATCTAGGACTTGATTCAAACAACGAAGAAAGGGGGGAAAGTTGTAGCATGAATCTAGAACTTGATTCAAAGAGGAAATAATATGGTGAAAGTAGTAGAGACCGGATACACAACCGGTCTATTGGTTGAAAAGGGAAATAACGGGAAAATGCAGTACAAACTGTATAAGGAACATATCTATTATTGGTTGAAAAAAGGATAGAAAGTGGCGGCTGGTGGACAAGTCAACAGAGTATGTCCATGATTAGATTTGTTGCCCTCACATAGTAAAAGGCCTCCAGGATTAGAATTGCTGCCCTCACATAGTAAAAGGTCTCTAGGATTAGATTTGCTGCCCGCAAATAGTAAAAGGTCTCCAGAATTAGATTTTCTGCGCTCACATAGTAAAAGGTCTCCAGGATTAGATTTCTTGCCCTCACATAGTAAAAGGTCTCCAGGATTAGATTTGCTGCCCTCACAGAGCATGAACAAACTTGGCATCACCACTTTATGCCTCCTTGTAGGTACATTGTGCTTACGCGTCCATTGTCGTATGTCCTTATACCAACCTTTTGCTGTTGTTAATGTAAGGGCGCATGTAAAATGAAGCGATCACACTGTTACCTTAAGGACATGTCTAACCAGTTTTATTGTTAATCTAATGCCTCCAGTGATATGATGCAATTAAACTGTGTTACAAATGATACTCCTGCTGTTTTCCCCAGTATGATAAGTAAGTTGCTCCTTTACGCTGCTGAGTGTCCTGTTGTCCCCACAGTCCCATGCCCTTAAACCAACTCTTTAGCTGCTGTTGATTTACTGTATCTGGTAAACAAGCAATGCCACCATTAAAGTAATCCCATATTTGACGAATGTCATTGTTGATCATAATGCTTCCGATAACATGAAGCATTGCTAATGTTTTAATATTTCTATTGTCCTTGCGTGATTTCCATGAACATAATTAAGATGCTTCTTTTCATTTTGTGTATGTTTCGTATAGTCTTATTGACCAACAACTATTTACTTTCTATCTTTTTGTGCAGATAGGGATATCCATATCACCTTGTTGCTATCGTGACCTTTTGATGAACTGCACAAAACACTTTTTATGGAATGAGTGTCTTGTGCAGTACAACTAAAATGTCACGTGGGCAACATCTCTCAATTTTGGTGGAACTGAACAAAATGGTGATTGGAGTTTCCAAAATCTCCGTCAAATTCTGCTGGTAATCTCGTGCAACATTTTATTAGCCTTTGCAAGATGAGCCATCACTGTCACCACAATGGTACTTTATTTTAGTGGAACTGCACAAAAGGATAAGCAAATTATAGTTGCACCTTACATGATCCGGACAGCCAACCTTAATGTTCCTCAATTTTAGTGCAACTACTAAAGAAGAACCTACCAGCTAACGAGAGCAAGTACTTCTTGCTAGCTGAATGATCCAATCTTTGCTTCCTTTCAGGTGAACTACAGAAAAAGGCGCATGAATTGAATCATGGAACTCCAGGCATGCTTCATCTGAGTGGAGCTGGAGGTTGAGTTCAAGGAGTGCCATTATTATACTGATCATGCTCTTCTTATTTGTGTTGTGCAAACAGGAATACTCAACAACAGATGTTGTGACAGTCAAGAACATTCGCCAAGTTCTTCGGTTGTATGACATGACTAGCCAAGATGGATTTAATCCCGATATTCACTTTATCAAAAGGCTCTAATGGGTTGGTTATGAATCTTGCAAGCTGGGAATCAATGAGATGTGTAGTCATCTTCGTTGTACTTATTATTTGAATCTTATTTGTTGGTTCTGAATCTTGCAAGCTGGGAATCAATGATATGTGTAAGCATCTTTGTTGTACTTATTATTTGGATCTTATTTGTTGGTTCTGAATCTTGCAAGTTGGGAAACATGGCATGATGATGCAAGGGACAACAACCATAACAAATAGTTCAAACTTGGTAGTATTATCTGTGTGAAAGTGCGACAAATGTGCTGATCGTGTGCGTCTTGAGAATAATAATTCTAATTGTTGTGCATGTTGCTCCTATGGCACTAATAGAACGAGCCATTGCATTGCTTGTTTTAAGTATACATTTCTATTAAAGCTAATTAAATTTAAGTAAAGTGACCACTAACTCTTGTTATTACAGTACCAATACAGACCCGCTCGTGAACCGACGTGTGGCCGGAGTAGGTTTCTTAATGGAGGCGTTTGAATGCGCCGAGGGTGCATCCATCTTCTGTCGGGCGTGCAGCGGACGAGGGAGGGGTAGTAACTATTGTCGCCTGTACACACTCAGTTTACTATTGAATCCAATTCCCCAAGAGCTGAAAATGAACTGCTGCCACCGCCTACCCACTCGTTCACTTGAATAGACTCCAATGGCGATCCGAGGGGTGAGCCTGCTGGATATGGACTTCAGGTAGGAGTTCCCCTTTGAGTTCGCCGTTCAGTCCTATGGCTGCACCAAGTTGAATGTGATGTACACCAACGAACCAGACTCGGTGAAGCTCTGCCTCGCCGAGTTCAAGCAGTACTTACAGGACGAGAATGCACAAGGTCGTAGGACTAGACCTTGTGCCCATCCATTCATCTCCTGACAGGGAACAGCGGATCGCCGTCGCCCAGCTATGTGTGCGGGACGAGGTTCTCATGTACCACTGTTGTAGGGCCATCAGAGGTTCTGGAGCATTCGCCCATTTCATCGGTAGCGCCGACTACACCTTCTCTATGGTGGAGAGAAGGAAGAATGCGACGATTCGGCCATCTGGTGCAACAAGCTTGTCGAAGCAATACAAGATCATCATCGACCCCTGATTGACCTCGCCGAGACCATCATCGATCCCTGATACGCCAACATGAAAGAAGACAACAATACCAAAGGACCTAAACACGTGGGAGGTACCTCTGAATCTAGCCTACATAACCTACGCGGCCAAGGACGCATATGCATGCTACGACATGTACAGGCAGATCTTGGACATGAGGGTGTGTCTGCTTCCCGTAACCGACGAGTACACGGACATCGGCAGCATGATGATCAAGCATGCCAGGAAGGTTTAGATGTTGTACTTTATATGTTTATAAGCACCTTTATCATCTGAGTGTTTCATGCATTACACTACTGCAAGATGCTGCTAACGTGACACTACGATTATAGACCCTTCGAGAAACTGTGTGCGATGCAATAATCAGAAACAGTGCTGTATGAAAACCGTCAGAAATGTGTAAAACGTTTGCAATGACGGATGCATGAAACATGGTTCAGGTTTTAGTTGCGTGTGCGATGAAGGGCATACGGTTCAGTTCAATTAACTGTTTGCGATGAGGAAGAACAAAAGAAATGGGCAGCCAGATGAAGGCGTGTGCGATACACATCATACGGTTCACTCGCATAAACTGTTCGTGATTAGGCAACACAAAAGAAACGGTCATCTAGATCAAGGTGTGTGCGATATACGGCATGCGGTTCACTCAGATGAACTGTTTGCGTTGAGACACGAGAACAGAAACGGTTCAACTTAACAAGATGTGTGTGATACGCGACAAACAGGTGTGTAATCAGAAATGTGTGTGAAGACCGACAATAACACAAACGGTTGCTGCTAATGATACTTGTGTGTTGTGCGATGGAATTGCATACAGAACAACAACATTTATACACACACACACACACACACTTATAAGGACATGCTTGCATAACCAAATTAAACATCCACTTACATAGGTGGCTACTACAACCATGGCATTTGCACACACCAAAGTAAAGTATTACATCCATAATTACATAGGTGGCTACTACACACATGACATTTCCACACACACAAATAAAGTAAACTATATATTACATGCATGATTAACTACCATAAATGATCATCTGATCATCATCTACTTCTTGTGACGCTTGCTCTGCTTGTGGCTCGATTCGGGCTCGTCGATTTGGGTAACGAGGCACTTCCTCATGTCAATGATCTACCTGTGCATCTCGTAGCATGTGTACACGCTCTTGGCCGCAAACCTGAGGTGAGGTTAATCCAGTTGCCGCAACTAGGCCCCATGCCAGGATACGGGACATATTCTCTGGGCATCCTGCTTCATCTTTTCGTAGTAGGGGTCGATGATGGCCGAGGCGAATTCAACTAGGGAGTCCTTCATGCTGCCCCAGACCGTGTAGTGGTCATGAATTTTGACAAGGTTCTTGCAAGCCAAGCTCGTAACACTGAGTGCTTTCACATCGTTGGTGGTATTCACCGTGGTGAATTTGTAGTCAATGCTGTTGACAAACCTGCTGAAACGATCGCAAGGCTCTATGGCCATGCAGTAGTGGTAGATGAGGACATGATGGCACACACACAACTGGGCGACGGCAACCTTCTGATCTATGCTGGGACGACCGGCGGTGTACTGGAGGTCGATGTTGACCACCTTGTACTTGTCTCCAGCAAGCAACTGCTCAACACTGTTGATGTAGTCGTCCACCACGGCCGGGTCGATGGTGTACACCACAGAGAGATCCGTCTCCCTTGCGTGGGTCTCCACTCTATGCTCGCCGAAATCCATTGGAGCGCTGCCGGACATCCCCTCTCTTTGTGCATCGTGGGTGTGCTTGTTGTGTTGTGGGGCGCAGTCGAAAGGTTGAAGAGACTATGGTTATAATGGCCGCGGAAATTAAAGGGGAAGCCGGACGGCCAGGAATATCGGCAGGCCTTGATGGCAGTTCTAATTTGTAGCGTGTAACTCCATCATGCCGCACGTAACTGCATCGCGTGGCAACACGTGCGGCGCAACCTCATGCATATGGGAGCCCCGACGTGATCGTCCGCACGCCAACCACTGGCAGAGCGCGCGCGGATGGACGCAAGCAGAGCTCTCCGCCGTCGCCTCAAGGAAAAGCTGTCCGCAAGCCGAGTGCGCCAATGGACGCGACAGCGCCGCGGCGCCTAACGGTGAGCAGAGCTTGCCGAGGGACGCGAGTAGAGGATGACATAGTGATACGTGGCAAATAAGACGAATTGTGCGAGCGATGTCGGAGACATCTGATACGTCTCCAACATATCTATAATTTATGAAGTATTCATGCCATGTTTACAATAGTTTTATATAATTTTGGTATGATTTGATTAGAACTAACCCAGACTGAGGATGTTTTCAGTAGAACTACCGTGGTGTTGTTTTTGTGCAGAAATAAAAGTTCTCGGAATGCGATGAAAATCAACGGAGAATTTTTCTGGAAAATATAAAAAATACTGGAACAAAAATCTACCAGAGGGGAATCTCGTGGGCCCCATGAGGGTGGGGCGCGCCCCTGTGCCTCGTGGGCTACCCGTGGGGCCCCCTAACTTGTTCTCAACACCATGCTCTCCTATAAATATCCAAACCTCTAGAAATTAACCTAGATCGGAAGTTCCGCCGCCGTAAGCTTCTGTAGCCATGAGAAATCAATCTAGGCCCTCTCTGGCACCCTACCAGAGGGGGCCATCATCACCGGAGGGCATGGGGGAAGATCCCGAAGGGGCCATCATCACCATGAAGGCCAAGGACCAGAGGGAGAACCTCTCCCCATCTAGGGGGGAGGCCATGGAGGAGTAAGCACAAGGGGGAGAACCTCTCCTCCTCTCTCTCGATGGCGCCGGAGTGCTATCGGGAGGGGAATCATTGCCGCGGTGATTGTCTTCATCAACATCACCATCCTCATCTCTTTTACGCGGTCCACTCTCCCGCACCCTGCTATAATCCCTACTTGAACATGGTGCTTTATGCCACATATTATGATCCAATGGTGTGTTGCCATCCTATGATGTTTTGAGTAGATCTTTGGGTTGATTGATAATCTAGATTGGTATGAGTTGTATGTTTTATTTTGGTGCTGTCCTATTGTGCCCTCTGTGTCGCGCTAGCGTGAGGGATTCCCGCTGTAGGGTGTTGCAATACGTTCATGATTCTCTTATAGTGGGTTGCTTTAGTGACAGAAGCATAAACCCGAGTAAGGGGGTTGTCGCATATAGGCTAAAGGGGATTTGATGCTTTAATGCTATGGTTGGGTTTTACCTTAATGATCTTTAGTAGTTGCGGATGCTTGCTAGAGTTCCAATCATAAGTGCATATGATCCAAGAAGAGAAAGTATGTTAGCTTATTCCCTCATATGAAATTGCAATGACGACTATCTGTCTTGTTAATGATTGCCTAGGATAATTCCACACACCGACCCATCATTATTCCACACTCGCTATTGATAATATTTAGTAATATATTCTAACTTTCTGAAACAGCACCTACTTTCATATTTTAGCTCTCTGATATCATGCAAAGTTATCCTCTTCATACCCACAAGGTAGTTTTATTTCTCGTTTCTAGCTGGAAGCAAACGTTCGGTGTACTTAGAGTCGTATCAGTGGCAGATGGGGCTTGAAAGAATATTGATCTTACCTTTAGCTCCTTGTGGGTTCGACACTCCATACTTATCACTTCCACCTTTGGGAATTTCTATGATGATTCCCTGCACTTGGGGATTATCAAGCTCTTTTCTGGCGCCGTTGTCGGGGAGCAATAGCGTGGGGTTGATACTCTCGTGTGTGTTTGTTTGCTTTCTTCACTAAGTAGATTTTGTTTTTCCTTTTTTGTTTCTGTTTAGTTGTGGGTGAAACATATAAAAAAAATTAAAGAATGAAAATACAAAAAAAAAATAGTTGCCTCTCTTACCTAAAAAGTTTTTCAATAAGTGAAGTGATTGGAAGGTTATGCATTGGAGAAATGAGGGTCGACCTTGAACACTTGTGTTCATGCTCAAGGAAACAATGTAAAAAAATTCATGAAAGCTTCTCTGAAAATAATTATCCCCTTGTATATATCGATTGTATTATAAAAATAATGTGCCAAGCCTTGGTTTTAGGATGATTAGATTGCTTGTTTACTTTGTGCAGTACAAAAACAGAAACATTGGCTGTAGCGCGTGATTTTACATTTTTGCTGGAAAGTCAAATGGGTCTGAAACGTTTTGCACATTACTTCTGTACAAATTGTTTAAATTTTTAAATTTTTTTAGAATTTTTTGGAGTTACAGAAGTTTACTAAACTTCCAGATTACTACAAACTGTCTTGTTTTTGACAGATTCTGTTTTCTATGAGTTGTTCGCTTATTTTGATGAATCTATGGGTAGTATGGGGGGGGTATGAACCATGGTGAAGTTCGAATATAGTAGATATAGTTCTAATATGAAATTGGAATAAGTTTGCAACAGTACCTAAAGGTAGTGATTTGCTTTATTACACTAACAGATCTCACAAAGTTTTTGTTAAAGTTTTGTGTGGATGAAGTGTTTGAAGATCGAGGAGCTATCAACATGAGAAGAATGAAGAGAGGCAAGAGCTCAATCTTGGGGATGCCCAAGGCACCCCAAGTAATTATTTCAAGGATACTCAAGTATCTAAGCTTGGGGATGCCTCGGTTGGCATCCCATCTTTCTTCTTCAACAATTATCGGTATCCCTTGGTTTTTGTTTTGTTCACATAATGTGTGTCCTTTGTGTTTTTGTTTTTCCTTTAGGAACCATGCTAGTATGAGATAGCCCTTTATTGATTTATAGAATACTTCATGTGCTTCACTTATATCTTTTAAGTATGATCTTATAGAATTGCTCTTTGTGCTTCACTTAAATCTTTTGAGTATGGTTTTCTAGAATGCTTCGTGTGCTTCACTTATATATTTTGAGCTTGGATATTGGTTAGTCTATATTAATTGTAGAATTCTACATGAACTTCACTTATATCTTTTGGAGTATGAATAATACTATCATCTAAAGTGGATTTAGAAGAAGATTGTTCCCACTATTCCGAATGAGATTTTTTTTGCTTATGTGAAAACTAGTAAAATTTGTATGCTTGTAGATCATGAACATAATGCTTTATGTGCTGGTTATATTGTTGAAATCATTCATGATGCTACTGAAATTATTATGAGGGAGGAATACATGCTTGTAGGAGTTGCAATAATATCAAGTTTGCTCTCTATGTGCTTAAAGTTTTGAAGTTATACTTGTTTTGCCTTCCTATGCTAGTTGATTCTTGTTCCCATAAATTGTGTGCTCACAAAATCTCTAGGCATAGGAAGTGGGTTACGTTCAAATGTGCTAGTCATATTCTTCATGATGCTCTCTTTATGTTTTAATTCTTATTTTTTATGTGAACATCATTGAAATCATCATGCCAAGCTAAAAGGCATTAAAGAAAAGCGCTTGTTGGGAGACAACCCAATATTTACCCTGTCTGTTTTTGTGTGTTCTCATGATTAAGCTATTGTAGTAATCATGTATTACATATTTTGTTTCAATAAAATGCCAAGTAAGACCTTTGGGAAGACCTGGGTGAAAGTTAATGTGATCTTGCTGTAAAAACCAGAAACTTAGCGCTCACGAGATTAGCTGTTATTTTTTACAGAAGAGTGCGATTGAGTTGATTCTTTTTTCAGAAGATTATTAGACAAATTCCTCACGTCCACCAATTTATTTCATAATTTTGGAGTAGCATAATTATGGTTGGTGTTCAGATCATTACAGACTCTTCAGTTTCTGACAGATTCTGTTTTCATTGCATAGTTTGCTTGTTTTCTAGTTTATATGGCTTATATTTCTCTATATAAATTGTAGAAATGATATGGTACAGTAGGCATTTGTATGAGAACAATTATGAACCTTGTCTTTGACAGTACAAAAGTGAATGGTTTACTCTTTATCATACTAACCTATCTCACGAAGTTCCGTTAAGTTTTGTGTGATTGAAGTTTTCCAGCTTTGGGTGAGGTATCGATATGAGGAGAATAAGGAGTGGAAAGACCCTAAGCTTGGGGATGCCCAAGGCACCCCAAGGTAATATTCAAGGAAGACTCAAGCACCTAGGCTTGGGGATGCCCCGGAAGGCATCCCCTCTTTCGTCTTCAAAACTATCGGTATACCTTCCTCGGAGCTATATTTTTATTCGTCACATGATATGTGTTTTACTTGGAGCGTATTTTCAGATTTTATTTGATGTTTGAATAAAATCATTGGATCTGAAATCTTGAATGAAAAAGAATCCTCCCATGGCTAGTTAATTGTATGACTACTCAGTGTTCTTCACTTATATCTTTTTGGAGTAGTTTGTCATTTACTCACGTGCTTCACATATATCCTATGAGTAAATGGTAGAATGAATTGAATATCATAAATCTGAATTTATATACGTTTCATATGCTTACAACATGGGGAGTAATGACTTCACACATAATAAGTATAGGTAGTAAAATTATTGGAAGTTAGCAAACACATAATTGCTCACTTGAACAATTCATGACAGAATATTGAAGGAAGAGAGATTTCACATATAAATATACTATCTTGGACATCTTTTGCAATTGTGAGCACTCATTAAAATATGACATGATAAAATGTTGATGTTGGACAAGGAAGACAACGAAATGGGTTATGTTTTCTTACATCCGAAATAATGTATATTGTCATGGATCATCCAACATGTTGAGTTTGCCTTTCCCCCTCATGCTAGCCAAATTTTTTGCACCATGTAGAGATACTACTTGTGCTTCCAAATATCCTTAAAACCAGTTTTGTCATGAGAGTCCACCATACCTACCTATGGATTGAGTAAAGTCCTTCAAGTAAGTTGTCATCGCTGGATGCAATAAAAATTTCTCCCTAAATATGTATGATCTATTAGTGCGAAGAAAATAAGCTTTATACAAACTTGTGATAGGGAAGAAATAAAAGCGACAGACTGCATAATAAAGGTCTTTATCACAAGCGGCAATATAAAGTGACGTTCTTTTGCATTAAGATTTTGTGCATCCAACCATAAAAGTGCATGACAACCTATGCTTCCCTCTGCGAAGGGCCTATCTTTTACTTTTATCTTCTACCCTTATACAAGAGTCATGGTGATCATCACCTTTCCCTTTTTACACTTTTTCCTTTGGCAAGAACTTTGTGTTGGAGCGGTCCGGATATATATATCACTTGGATGTAGGTTTTCATAAATTATTATTGTTGACATTACCCTTGAGGTAAAAGGTTGGGAGGCGAAACTATAAGCCCCTATCTTTCTCTGTGTCCGATTAAAACTTTCAACCCATAAATATCGCATGAGTGTTAGCAATTGTGAAAGATTAAATGCTATTTGAGTATGTGGAGTTTGCTGAATCAAAGCTCTTACATAGACCCTTCCCGAAAATAAGATGAATTGCAATTGTTTGATGACTAAGAGCACAATTTGTTAGTTTTCAAGAAAGTTTATGATCTATACTTAATATGTGAATAGCTTGTTACTTGATCATGAGAAGTTTTATGAGTTGAGCTACTATTATGATATATAATGATGCTATAAAAAGTAATTGAAACTATTACTGATCAAACTTAAAGCCCTTGCTAGCATTCACACTTCATAAATTATTTCTTTTATCATTTACCTACTCGAGGACGAGCAAAAATTAAGCTTGGGGATGCTGATACGTCTCCAACGTATCTATAATTTATGAAGTATTCATGACATGTTTACAATAGTTTTATATGATTTTGGTATGATTTGATTAGAACTAACCCGGACTGATGTTGTTTTCAGCAGAACTACCGTGGTGTTGTTTTTGTGCAGAAATAAAAGTTCTTGGAATGCGATGAAAATAAACGGAGAATTTTTCTGAAAAATATAAGAAATACTGGAACAAGAATCTACTGAAGGGGAGTCCCGTGGGCCCCACAAGGGTGGGGGGCCCGCCCACCCCCCTTGGGCGCGCCCCTGTGCCTCGTGGACTACCCGTGGGGCCCCCTGACTTGTTCTCGACACCAACCTCTCCTATAAATACCCAAACCTCCATAAATTAACCTAGATAGGAAGTTCCGCCGCCGCAAGCCTCTGTAGCCATGAGAAATCAATCTAGGCCCTCTCTGGCACCCTACCAGAGGGGGCCATCATCACCGGAGGGCATGGAGGAGGATCCCGGAGGGGCCATCATCACCATGAAGGCCAAGGACCAAAGGGAGAACCTCTCCCAATCTAGGGGGGAGGCCATGGAGGAGGAAGCACAAGGGGGAGAACCTCTCCTCCTCTTTCTCGGTGGCGCCGGAGTGCCATCGGGAGGGGAATCATCGTCGTGGTGATCGTCTTCATCAACATCACCATCCTCATCTCTTTTACGCGATCCACTCTCCCGCACCCCATTGTAATCCCTACTTGAACATGGTGCTTTATGCCACATATTATGATCCAATGATGTGTTGCCATCATATGATGTTTTGAGTAGATATCCTTTGTCATTGGGTTGATTGGTGATCTAGATTGGTATGAGTTGTATGTTTTATTTTGGTGCTATGCTATTGCACCCTCTGTGTCGCGTAAGCGTGAGGGATTCCCGTTGTAGGGTGTTGCAATACGTTCATGATTCGCTTATAGTGGGTTGCTTGAGTGACAAACGCATAAACCCGGGTAAGGGGGTTGTTGCGTATGGGATAAAGGGGACTTGATGCTTTAATGCTATGGTTGGGTTTTACCTTAATGATCTTTAGTAGTTGCGGATGCTTCCTAGAGTTCCAATCATAAGTGCATATGATCCAAGAAGAGAAAGTATGTTAGCTTATGCTTGTCCCTCATATGAAATTGCAATGACGACTATCGGTCTTGTTAATGATTGCCTAGGATAATTCCGCACACCGACCCATCATTATTCCACACTCGCTTTTCATAATATTTAGTAATATATTCTAACTTTATGAAACAACACCTACTTCCATATTTTATCTCTCCGATATCATGCAAAGTTATCCTCTTCATACCCACAACGTAGTTTTATTTCTCGTTTCTAGTTGGAAGCAAACGTTCGGTGTACGTAGAGTCGTATCAGTGGCAGATAGGGCTTGAGAGAATATTGATCTTACATTTAGCTCCTTGTGGGTTCGACACTCCATACTTATCACTTCCACCTTTGGGAATTGCTACGATGATTCCCTGCACATGAGGATTATCAACATCAAGCATGAATCAGATTAGAGTTGCGTGTGCGATACGTGGCAGACAATTGATCCATCAAAGTTGTTTGTGATGGAATAAGCCGTGTGTGTTGCGGGCAAACGCTTGCAGGTGTATAACCTTAAATTTAACCAAAAAAGTGTTAATGCATGTTACAAAAATTGTATAGCTGGAAACTATTTTCAAATACGACTCCAACGATATAATCTATGGCGACATAATCTACTTATTAACCAGGATGGGGGTATAGTAGGTAATTAAATCGCAAATGCTTTTTTGTTAACTGTATGTGTATGTGTCCTCTCGTCCTCCTCTTGCACGTCTTGTCACCCTGTTGCCGCATACGGCTTACAGCGCAAGCTTGCGTAGCGCGCGGGGGTGTTCTTTTGGCCAAACGGTGGCGCCAATGAATCATCGATGAGCCCGTTCCCATGCAACCTCGCACGTTCCCGCACAAGGTTCCCGCCCGACTCTATGAAATCCCCCAAAATCCCAATGCTTGCCGGTCTGCTATAAAAGCCCTCACGGTCGGCGAGTCCTGTGTCGCATTCCCCCCCTGTAGCTTATCTCGTCTACTTCTCCCACAATCGACAATGGCACCGGTCCGTCGTTGTCACTCAGCCAGTCTGCCGTCATCAGAGGACAGCTCCAGCTGGGAGGCTACACCGCGGCGGCGGCTCAGTCCCCGGCGTAGTGTAGTGCGCGTGGCGTCCCTGTTGGGTGTGCATGGAACACCCACCACACGCTGAGTCGCTGCTGCCCGTCGGCAGCTGTTGCCAACCGCCGTTGCTGCCACACCACCATCGAAAGCCAGGGCCATCTTCCGCTCGGCCTCCACGGCCCGAAGGCGGAAGGTGGTCGTCGTGGCCGCCACCCCACTGCTGGCCACCGTGTCCATCACCTGCTCCGCCACCGCGGCCTGAAGGCAGGAGGTGGTGGTCGTGGCCGCCACCCCATCATCGGCCATCGTGGCCGCCAGCCCACCGGTGACCGCCGGGATCATCATCCGCTCCGCCACCACCGACCGAAGGAGGGAGGAGGAGGTGGAGGCCCGCACATGCGTCAGTGACCTTGCGCGCTACATCGAGTTCCTGCAGGAGGAGGAGGAGCGCCTCATCGAGCATGCAAAGAGCCTTACCTCCACCATGGCCGCAGCACACGCCGATGCAGAGGTGAGGAATCAAGAGATCTACGAGCAGTCCGGCCGCTTCGAGAGGGATCGTCTGGAGCGGCAGTGGGCGTTCAAGCTGGCGAGCGTCGCTGAACGTGCAGCAGCGGCAGGCACCGTATTGCATTTGTCCAGCTCGTTGGTAGGCTCCTCCTCCTCCTCTGCCTCTTACTGAGCGCGCTCGGCAGAGGAGAGGCTGCCGGAAGTAGCACAAAGCCCCTCCGTGGTAGTAGTAGTATTTAGGGGCTATTTTGTTCGGTTCATCTGACTATAGATGTGTGGTCAAATTGTACAACGTACTTAAAATTAGCTAGTATATATAGTTGAACTAGCTATTTCAGTACGTGGTTGGCAACAATTGGGGAGAAGTTTGGGCGGTTCAGCTGTCGAGTTGAACTGTTTGTATAAATTAAGAACGATGGCTTAATCTATGAATGAAATCTATGCTTAATTACTGAATTTTAGTTGCAAAAATTACATGGTGCTAATGATTTCTAGCTGCATATTTGGACAAATCGTAGTGTTACAAGGGTTGACAAATGGCAACGTTACTAGATCAACAAATGTAAATTTTTCCAGTTTGACAAATGACAACATACCCAATATGACAGATGCAAATCTTACCAAATTGTTTGTACGTGGTTGCACACGGGTCATCCAAAACAACCGTTTGCGTTCAAGGGATGAACAAATCCTGTGATGCTCTCACTTTGCATACGGGTGTTCTATCTAAATCGTTTGGGATCAAGAGCTGCAGAAATCCTGCTCGACACATTTTCTCTTGGCTTCCTGGGGAAGCTGTCGGTTTGCATGCGGGTATTCTAACTAAAACGTTTGCGATGAGTGTTTTATATTTAAAAAGCGAATTAAACTGCGGCTTGGGCGCCATTAATGGAGAGGATGCGAGCAAGGCGGGCGGCCATGGAAGTCAAAGGGCTCGCTTCCCCGTGAGCCTGCGCAGCGTACAGCTCGCATGCTTCCAAGTGAGCCTGCGCACTCGAGGACAGCTTGCACGCCTCTCGGTCAGCCTGCGCACCGGACGGCGCTTGCACACCTCCGTTCAGTCAAGGTCAAGCAGCTGTCCGCACGTCACCTCCTACAACCATTAAAACCAAGACACGTGGTGTCACGTCAATGGTTAACAGAATTTTGGATTTACTAGAATTTAAAAACTAGGCATCTCAATATTTTGTCGGCAATCAACGGTGCCCTGGTGTTTGAAATTCATTCCCATTTCTTGCATGTGACCTAAGCATGCACCCAAGGACATAGATTCGATTTTTCAACCAATTTGTATGCACTGGAGCATGTGCATGTAGTTCAAATTTGAATTATGCACATAAATGCATTGAAAACTCAGTTAATGCATAAAATGTCCAAACGAACCCCGAAAAATCACAAAAATTCACACAACACTCCTGTTGTTCTATGTTGACATGAGAAAAAAATGAAAGCAATAAGAGGCAATGGATATTGTTTTGTCCCCAAAGGTGGGACGTTCCCTACCGAAAACCATCATGCTTGTTGTGAGAAGCTCCGGTTTGTGAGAAGCATATACCCAAACCTGCCCCAAATGGGATAAAATTTGTACCACGACATGTTGATGCCGCCACATGATAGCATGCCGACTTTCATGAATTTCAGACGAGTTTTGGATTTACTAGAATTTAAAAACCAGGCATCTCAATGTTTTGCTGGCAATCAGCGGTGCCCCGGTGTTTGAAATTCATTCCCATTTCTTACATGGGACCTAAGCATGCACCCAACGACACAGATTTGATTTTTCAACCAATTTATATGCACTGGAGCATGTGCATGTAGTTCAAATTTGAATTATGCACATAAATGCATTGAAAACTCAGTTAATGCATAAAAAAGTCCAAACGAACCCCGAAAATTGAAAGATTGAACACAACACTCTTGTTTTTCTATGTTGAAACTCGATTTTTTTTGAAAGCAATAAGAGGCAACGGGTATTGTTTCGTCCCCAAAGGTGGCACGTTCCCTACCGAAACCATCACGCTTGTTGTGAGAAGCTCTGATTTGTGAGAAGCTTATACCCAAACCTGCCCCAAATGGGACAAAATTTTACCACGACATGTTGATACCGCTACATGATAGCATGCCAAGTTTCATGAGTTTCAGGTGAGTTTTGGATTTACTAGAATTTAAAAACCAGGTATCTCAATGTTTGTGGCCGAGTGACGGTGGCAGGGTGTTTGAAATTTATTCCCATTTCTTGCATGGGAACTAAGCATGCAACCAAGGACACATATTTGATTTTTCAATAAGTTTATATGCACTGGAGCATGTGCATGTTGTTCAAATTTGAATTATGCGCATAAAATGCCTGGAAAACCCAGTTAATGTATAAAAATGTACAAATGAACCCTGAATAATTCCAATTTTTTTGATGACACACCTATAGTTGCATGTTCACTGTAGATAAAAGTTCTAACAATACAAACATCATCCTTTGTAGCTGTGACCCCATTATGTAATTCAAATGATCAAGACGATAAATCAAGTAGATCGCACACAGTTTATTATCACCAACCGTGTGAGATGCATTCGTCGGCGGTGACCTCATTTCACTATTCATTCGTCGGCGGTGAAAGATGGGGATGTGGACCCAAGTCATGAGGGCAACTTCGGTGGCCCACTCCGGCGAGAGCGCGGCCGCAGTCGCCAGGCGCGTGCTAACAAGCTTCGTGAGGGCGACCGCAGTCTGCGTCCGGGCGGCCAAGGCAGCCCAAACGACCGTTGTTGCTTCTCAGGCGGCGGCAGTAGCATCTACCTCGGGGATAGAAACTGGCGAGAGCGGCACAACAGCTGACCGTTCCGCAGCGGCAGCCTTAGCCCTGCTGGAGGCCACCCACTACCATGTCGAGGCCATCCACGCCCAGCTCGTGGTGGTCACCGCACAAATCGAAAGAAGCTTCTCCGACAACGGTCGGCAACCCACGGCCGAAGAGCTGGCAATCGCCGAGAGATTTCAAGCAGCCGTCCGTTCCTATACAGCATACCATGCCATGACGGAGCATGCCAGAGCCCATATCGCGGCTGCCCATGCCCAGCTCATGGCGGCCTATTCTAAAGATATGGCGGACGCGGATGGCGAGATGCTTGCCGAGTATGGTGCAATTGACGCCATGGAGCCTGTCAGTGTCAAAACCGGCGGATCTCGGGTAGGGGGTCCCGAACTGTGCGTCTAAGGCGGATGGTATCAGGAGGCAGGGGACACGATGTTTTACCCAGGTTTGGGCCCTCTTGATGGAGGTAAAACCCTATGTCCTGCTTGATTTATTCTTGATGATATGAGTATTACAAGAGTTGATCTACCACGAGATCGGAGAGGCTAAACCCTAGAAGCTAGCCTATGGTATGATTGTATGTTGTCCTACGGACTAAAACCCTCCGGTTTATATAGACACCGGAGGGGGTTAGGGTTACACAAGGTCGGTTACAAAGGAGGAGATATACATATCCGTATTTCCTAGCTTGCCTTCCACGCCAAGTAGAGTCCCATTCGGACACGAGACGAAGTCTTCAATCCTATATCTTCATAATCCAACAGTCCGGCCAAAGGATATAGTCCCCCTAATCCAGGACTCCCTCAGTAGCCCCTGAACCAGGCTTCAATGACGATGAGTCCGGCGCGCAGTATTGTCTTCGGCATTGCAAGGCGGGTTCCTCCTCCGGATACACCACAAAAGAGTTCGAATAAAAGGATAGTGTCCGACCCTGCAAAATAAGTTCCACATACCACCGTAGAGAGAATAATATTTCCAAAAATCTAATCTGCTGACATGTTTTGGCAACATGACATCATGCCATGGCTCGGTGATTGTTTGAACCGTTTTTCTTTAACTAGCCGCGCACATAACGCGAGGCAGTTTCTTGACACGTCTTGTCAAAGCAGAGATCGTGTCCCTCTTATTACGGGATTCTCATCAATACGGTCGTGGGTAACCCAACCGCGCCTAGGACTCCTAGATTTTAGGCAAGTCCCAAATGCCCACGAGGAAGATGCTTGATATTCACCCTCTTTATAAAGGGTCAAGGCTTTTACTTTTTTCCTCCCGTGCTCAATCGAATCCTTCCCCCGCCTCGAGTTCTAACACCCAAAGCCCAGGTCAGGTGCTTCGGACCTTCAATCATGTCCGGATCCAGCCTCCAAGTCCGGTGGAGGCCCTCCTCCATCACGGAAGAGGATATCAAGAAGTTGAGGGAGGCAAGATACTTGACCGACGAAGTCTCGCATCGGCTGCCTGCCCGAGGGCAGGTCGTCCCTACTCCTGAACCCAACGAAGACGTTGTGTTTATCTCCCACTTCCTCAGAGGACTAGGCCTCACTCTGGATCCCTTGTAAGGGGTTTGATGTTCTATTACGGGCTTGATTTCCACGATCTAGCCCCGGATTCCTTTCTCCACATCTCGGCATTTATTGTCGTATGTGAGGCCTTCCTCCGCATTACCCCTCACTTCGGCCTGTGGCTCAAGACCTTTGATGTGAAGCCGAAGACGGTTGAGGGGCAGCATGCAGCGTGCTGAGGGGCATTAGTAAGCAAGATCACTGGAGCTCCATGGCTAAAGGGTTCCTTTCCAGAGATGTCCGGATTATGGCAACGGGAGTGGTTCTACGTCACCGCTCCTAGAAGTGCCAAGTGGGTAGCTTCCCCCGCCTTTCGCTCGGGCCCTCCACCACAACTAATGTCATGGATCAGCAGGGGGCTGAGCTGGGGTCCAGCCAAGGATGCACCCATACTGCAGAGCCGCATCCGAGATCTCTTCGAGGGAGATTTTAGTTTGGTTATGGTAGTGCAAGTCATGCTGGTTCATCGAGTCCAGCCTTGCAAACGTCGGCCCCTCCGCTTGTGGGAATTCAACCCAGAAGGACCGCAAGCTATTTAGAATTTCCTCGGCCTGACGCACGAGGAGATGTACAAGTCGTTCTTCGGACCCCAAATAGAGTGTTCGGACACCTCCGAGGACGTGGGCCTGAGCAGCAACTACTCTGTGGCCCA
Source organism: Triticum dicoccoides (assembly GCF_002162155.2). Classification (NCBI taxonomy): domain Eukaryota; kingdom Viridiplantae; phylum Streptophyta; class Magnoliopsida; order Poales; family Poaceae; genus Triticum; species Triticum dicoccoides. The sequence continues at coordinate 502,957,393 of NC_041382.1, read as the reverse complement.
AGTAAGTAATCCTCTAGCCGAACACACTGTCTTTCATTTATCATGACATCATTCTAAAGAATGTCCTTTTGACCAGGACTGGATAACAAAGGCAAAGATGACCCGGTGTTCGGCCCCCCTTCCCGAAGGCTTGGATAATCCGGTGCTGGAAAAGATGCTCGAGCCAGCACCTTGCCCGGTGCCCCCACCGTTACCTATTCCAACCGAGGGAACGAGCGCCTTCGTGAGGGAGGATAACCAAGGGAAGGAATCTGACATTCTCTATCCTCGGGGGAGGAAGGGGACTACCTCTGATGATCCGGAAACCCAGGTTTCCAAACGGGAGAAGAAAACTCCACCAGAGGGTCCCGCCTCGGAGGGTGCTCTTGCCGCACAAAGTCCGTGCGGGGATCAGCCCTCTAACGAGTTGTAAGTAATCAAAAAGTACTTAATAGTGAAGATATACTACCTTACTTCTGAGGAAGATAACCAAAGCATCTATCTTGCAGTTCGGATCTAAGCCCTTCTCAGCAGAGCTCGTCTTCGGGGGATCTTCTTCCGGAGATGATGGAGAGCGAAACGCCTCCCCCGGACTCCCTGGCTCAAGAAGCGGGCGACCTTGAAGTGTCATCACGGAGAGTTTCTCCGGATCCGGCAAGGCCAGAAGGTAATCCCATGGTCACCCGAAGCCCTCAGTATCCGGCTCCTGAAGAGAGCAATCAAAAGAGTCCGGCACCATCTATTGAAGGGTCTGCTAGAGCGAGCGACTATCTCAGAAGAGCACTGTACATTAATGTGTATGGTGATTGAAAGGATTTCGTCCGCCAAAAATGGGTTGCATGAAGCCTTTATGAGTCTACTGACGGGCTTTGAGGTACGTGAAATGATATACATTTGTGATGGTACCGTGAATTTTAGGTGTGCCCTGTGTAGATAGTAGCCCGTGAGACTTTGGTTGTCATCGAGAATGGCGGCGAACAGAGGATCGTAGTCCCAGGTAATAACCAGACTGCCGTTATGTGCAGGTGTTTGAAGCTCCAGTGGCTAGCCGGACTGATGGGGTTGCCGAACTAAAACGGCGACTGGATGCGGCGGATGCCGACATCGAGCTTGTTAACAAGCGGCTTGACGAGGCACATGGTAGGTGATATTTATAGTGAATGTCACATAGTAAGAGTAGCGTGATGTCAATATCTTTAATATGTTGTGACTGCATATGGAGCTGCCACCATGGAGGCCTTGCGGGCGGAGCTTGCCTGAGCCAAGGAGCAAGCAAGGAGTAGTAATGCGGCCGCTTTGAAGGCGGCCGAAGAGTTGAGAGCCGAGAAGGCCACGCATAGCGAGAGCAAAGAAAAAATGGCCAAAATGTTTGCGAAGTTAAAAGACACTGCCGACCGCTACCAGTTTCTTGAGGAAGAAAACCGGGCGAAGGCTACGGACCTCGAAAAGTCCACAATGGCGACCAAAGACACCCGCTCTGCAATGAGAGCAAAGAAGGAGGAACTGCGTGGAGCCGGTGACATTGTGGCTGGGAAGCCCTTTATGCTGCGGAGGAAGTTCGGCGATCCGCGGTATGCCCCTCTGGATCGGCTGTGGAGTTCAGCCGACGCATATATGGACTTAGCGGAGAGCGCTGTCGATGCGGCCGAATACTTCCGAGATCAAATAAATCATGAAGTGGACAAGTTGTTCTGGTCGCAATTCAACGTTCCAGAGCGTCCGCTTCCATTGACTGATCAGCTTGCCGAATGGGCCGAACTCAATAGATTGTCCGGACTCGCCATGAGGTCAGTCGTGGATCATCTGTGGTCGGAAAGGCCGCAGCCGAACAACTATTTTAGCTTGGTGCAGCACTTCCTTCGTGCGGTGCCACGCATCAATGCGATGAAGAGGTCGGCGTGCATAGAAGGCTCGCGGATGGCCCTTGCCTGTGTCAAAACATACTGGGCGGAGATGGATGCCACCACTATCGTGGTGCAAGGTTCGGCCATAGGCCGAGTGGCTGCCGAGCACTATTTTGAAGAAGTTCTTGAGGGCGCTCGTTCGATAGAGGCCCAGTGCTCGAAGAATGTTATGTTTGAGTGACATGTATTCCCATTGTAAAAACAACGTTTTATTGAATTTATCAAGGTTGTATTTCTACTTTTGCCCGAAAGTATTGTGATGCCTCCTATGTGGTCGTTTATGTATACATGTATACAACCTGAAAGATTGCAGTCGTCAGCTTCAGCCCCCACGCATATAATGCGGGCGTGTTTGCAGAAGACGCGTATTCACACTTAATCCAACATCTTGGTCCTATTAAGGAGGTGATAGCGCAGCGAACTAGGCAATCGGACTATGATGCTTTAACCCTTTCACTTAGCCAGAGGAGTTTGACAGTGGGGCTACTAGATAGCCCCTGGTGGCTCCGCACTCGTCCAGATTCGGGGTGCATACATGCCTGGCCGAGAAACGGCCCTTCGTTAATGTGGAGGAATCACAAAGATTCCAGTAGGTCATCGAGTGGTTGACCAGTCTCGCGCTATATCATGACAGTCAGTTTTCGGCTTTCTCTACTGAGGTGCTCGTCCGGATGAACCAGGGCACAGTCGCAGTAGTTCTCCTGGTGCCGCCTTAGCCGATAGAGCGGAATGTAAGGCAGCAAAACACAGGAGCCGGGCAAACCCAACATTTGACCAAAGACATGATTCGGAGCTGATGCATATAAGGCCAAACTCGCGATGCTGAACACTCCCTAAGGTATTCGGTCTTTATGGTGTAAACCGGGTCTAAACAGGACCCTTTGTAATAAGCCCCTGGTGTCCAGGTACATGCATTATTCTGGCGTGGCCACATGCCAAGACGTCAGCATCCTTCTCGGTTGTACTGAGAATCCGAGGGATGTAAATCAACAAGAGACAGTAAAAAAGGTTTATGCAAGGTCTTAATCTACAAAGAATCCTTGGAACGGGTCCCTGCTGCACGTCTGCGCCTGTGTCTCCGTTGTGCCATATCCTGGACGGGTGTAGCACGACGGTCGTCTGAAAAAGAGAGGAACTTAATTGAAAAGTTGTCGTGCAAAAGTTAAGTTATACTAAACAATATATAGTTGAAAATGAGTAAAGGTGAGCCTTATTGCCACTTTTGCGCGCGCGTTGAGCCCCTTGTATTGTAATTGGGGTATAGCCATCAAACCTGTATTAATTACATATAGCTAAGCCGGACTCGTCTAACCGTGTCCGTGGTCTTAACGACCTGTCAAATGCTTGAGTTGGTGAGGCCGTTTAGTGTGTGGCGGCCAAGGCGGCCGCACCGTCTTCGGCGCGCAAGGAGTGCTCAATATTTCCATTTACTGTAATGATGCCGCATGGACCGGGCATCTTGATCTTGAGGGAAGCATAATGCGGTATTGCGTTGAAGCGAGCGAAAGCTTCGCGTTTGAGTAGTGCTTGATAGCCACTTTGGAATGGAGCGACGTGGAAAGTTAAATTTTCGATGCGGAAGTTATCGGGGAAGCCGGATATAACCTCTAGTAGCAGGGAGCCCCTGCAGTAAGCCTCCGGGCCTGGCGTTACTCCTTTAAAGGTAGCATTGCTGCGGGAAATTTTTGTTGGGTCTATCCCCATTTTGCGGACTGTGTCCTGATATATCAGATTTAAACTATTGCCGCCGTCCATCAGGACTCGGGTGAAGCGGTATCCGTCAATTATTGGATCTAATACCAAGGCAGCCCATCCTGCACGCCGGATACTTGCCGAGTAATCCCGATGGTCGAAGGTGATCGGTTGGGACGACCAGTGGCAGAGCTCTGCGGTGATAGGCCCTGGGGCGTGTTCCTCTAAAGGTGCCGCTTTGTTTCTCCCTTTTATCATGTGTAACACGTTGACTGTTTTGACTTCTGGTGGGAATTTCTTCTGCTCCCCTGTGCTTTGCTTGTGAGGCTCGTCCTCATCTTCACTTGGTGTATCCTGCCCCTTGTGTTCGGCGTTGAGCTTGCTGGACTATTTGAAGACCCAACATTCTCTGTGGGTATGATTTGTAGGTTTATCCGGGGTGCTATGTATCTGACATATTTGGTCAAGAATTTTGTTTAGGCTGGACAATTCGTCTCTGTTGCCTTTAGAGGGCGGCTTCTGCTGCCCTGGCCAAGAGCTTCTAAATCCGGCGTTTACCGCCGTGCTCTTCAGGCTGTCTTCTTTATTCTGGCGCTTATTCTTGTTGTGTCGTGATTTCCCATTTCCATTCCTGACTTCGGATGTACTTGGGTCGCTGGTGCTGCATCGGGCTAACCAGCTGTCCTCGCCCGCGCAAAAACGGGTCATGAGGCTTGTTAATGCTGCCATTGTTCTCGGCTTTTCTTGACCGAGGTGTCTGGCAAGCCATTCGTCTCGAACGCTATGCTTGAAAGCTGCTAAGGCTTCAGCGTCCGGACAGTCAACTATTTGGTTCTTTTTAGTGAGGAACCTGTTCCAAAGTTTTCGGGCTGACTCACCGGGCCGTTGAGTTATATGACTTAAGTCGTCTGCATCCGGTGGTCGAACATATGTCCCTTGAAAATTTGCCCGAAAGGCATCTTCGAGCTCTTCCCAGCTTCTGATGGAGTTTTCGGGGAGGCTTTTAATCCAGTGTCGAGCTGGCCCTTTGAGCTTGAGGGGTAAGTACTTGATGGCGTGGAAATCGTCTCCTCGAGACATATGGATGTGGAGGATGTAATCCTCAATCCAGACCCCAGGGTCTATTGTTCCGTCGTACGCCTCTATGTTTACGGGTTTGAATCCCTCTGGAAATTCATGATCCAGCACCTCATCGGTGAAACATAGAGGGTGTGCGGCACCCCTATATTTGGGTGTACCGTGGTGTTAGGATATTTGTTGTGTTGCATTGTATGTTGGAGCGCGCTTGCGTGGTCCATAGATGGATCTGGTTGCGCCGTCCTTTTGAAGTGAGCCCTTACAAGGATCGCGTACTCGTTTATGTGCGGCGTCGTTTGCCGCTTTATGTTGGCTATGAGGTCATCTATCTGACCGGATGGCCATTTTATTTTTTAGTTGTGGAGGATCTAAGGCCTCCTCATCAAATTCAGGTAGCAACTTTCGCTTCGGATAGCTCTTGGTGTGGCGATTACTGCCGTACTTCGCTGCAGTATTGAGTACTTCGCTCCATTTGATTTTGAGTGTGTATTGTGCAGTCTTGAGCCTTTGCTTCTGTTTTTTTAGGCTCCTCGCCGTGGCAACAAGCCTTTGGTGGGCGCTATGTAGTTCCTGGCGCCTGTCCGGTGTGGTGTCGTCTGGACTGTTATCTTCGACGGAGTCGGGTTGTTTGGTTTGATTCCCCGTGTTGCCCTGGTCGGGCGATGGTTCACCCTGCTCTATCGTTGGGTCTATATGATCGTTATTTCTGCCGAGGCAGGATTTGGAGCGGCGTTTACGCTGCCGCTTTGACTGCTTCTCGAGGGAACAACCCTTCGCTGCGTCCTTCCATTCCTCGTCGTTGTTTTCTTTGGGTGTGTCCACCATGTATACGTCATGTGATGAAGTGAGCGTCCAGTGCCCTGTGGGCAGTTGTTCCTCTTCGCCTCCCACATTGTCGTCCATAACGTTGATGCCTTCAGAGTCGAAGTCGAGCATGTCGGTTAAGTCATCGACAGTGGCTACTAAGTGGGTGGTGGGTGGGTGGCGAATTTCTTCGTCATTCGCATCCCAGTCCTGTCGGACGTAGTTCGGCCAGGACTCTCCTGACAAGGAGAGAGACCTTAATGAGTTCAGTATGTCGCCAAAGGGCGAGTGCTGAAAAATATCCGCGGAGGTAAACTCCATGATCGGCACCCAATCGGATTCAACAGGAACGAGCGCAGGCGGTTCGGAGTCCATGGCCGGAGAAGGATCCGGTAGTTTGGCAACACGGCTCTCGTGGAGGGTAAGGTCGATATTCGGCTCGATCGCCGATGAGGATACGACCTCTGTGACGGGGTCTATCCACCCGTCCATGGATGGCGCAACTAGCTCCGAATTGAGGCTCGGAGCGGCTGCCGGTGCGATCTCCTGAATACGGTCCGATGGTACAGCTAAATCGTACTCATTGTGACCGCGTGGCGCACAAGGAAGGGGCTCGAATCCGTCGAAGATCAAGTCTCCGCGGATATCGGTCGTGTTGTTTAAGCTTCCAAACCCGACCTGGTGGCCAGGGGCGTAACTTTTGATCTGCTCCAGATGGCCAAGCGAGTTGGCCTGCAGTGCGAAGCCGCCGAACACAAAGATCTGTCCGGGGGGAGAAGTCTCCCCCTAGACTGCATCGCTATCGATGATCGTAGGAGCCATCAATCCTAACGGCGACGACATAGAGGAACTCTCAATGAAAGCACCAATGTCGGTGTCAAAACCGGCAGATCTTGGGTAGGGGGTCCCGAACTGTGCGTCTAAGGCAGATGGTAACAGGAGGCAGGGGACACGATGTTTTACCCAGGTTCGGTCCCTCTTGATGGAGGTAAAACCCTACGTCCTGGTTGATTTATTCTTGATGATATGAGTATTACAAGAGTTGATCTACCACGAGATCGGAGAGGCTAAACCCTAGAAGCTAGCCTATGGTATGATTGTATGTTGTCCTACGGACTAAAACCCTCCGGTTTATATAGACACCGGAGGGGGCTAGGGTTACACAAGGTCGGTTACAAAGGAGGAGATATACATATCCGTATTGCCTAGCTTGCCTTCCACGCCAAGTAGAGTCCCATCCGGACACGAGACGAAGTCTTCAATCTTGTATCTTCATAGTCCAACAGTCTGGCCAAAGGATATAGTCCGGCTGTCTGGAGACCCCCTAATCCAGGACTCCCACAGAGCCCCTTCCCCGGGAGACCGTCGGGCGCGAGCTGGACATGGAGGCGGTGGTGGAGATCGTCAAGCACCAGCCGTAGTAGTACTGTTTGTTTTGTTAAATTAAGAGCGCCGGTCTTTAATTTGTTAGAGTAATGTTTAGGTCAGCTAGCTCTGTTTAATTGCTGAACTTGCTCGATTAAGTTAGTCTCCTATGTGTACCCAAATTACGCAATGACGTGGATGACCACTGTAACCAGGGAAATTCGAACCAAAATTTTTGACATTCAAACTCAACACACACGGGTTAAGCTATCTGAATCGTTTGTGATGTTCACATATCGTACACAATTCTGAATAAGGGACCGTGTCTAATGACACTTTGCGCGCTAGTTTTTTGGCCGAAGTGATTCCAAATTGTCGACTTCCGTGGAAATATCTACCTTCCCACCCCTCCCCCTTACCAAAATCCACATTTCCCCTCTTTCCGCCTTCCTTTCCAAGTTGAAACCTTCACTCGTTGCTTGCAGTGCCGCCGCCTCCTCTCCGGCGATCCTCCTCCTCCTTCCACATCCCACATGCCCCTACCGCCGCGCGAGCGCGACACCTTCCACCCAAATCACCGACCCCTCCACCAAATAAGCGCCGGCCTAAGCCATGGTGCACGCAGTATAGCCAGCACCTCAAGGAGCATTTGGCAGCGGAGGAGCAAATCGTGGCCGCACGCGCGGATGAGGTCGCGATGGCTGCAATTCGTGCCGACCCCCAGATCTTGAAGGAGCACCTTGCCATTTGCTAGCTACGCCGGTTAAGCATGCTTGGTTTACCCATTGCGTGTGCTGCTCCTACCTTTCCTTCACAAATTCTAGTGAATTGAGCTATCTAATTTTACCATGAACTCTATTGCTCTAGTGTATATGTTCTATATGTCGTGCAATGTGGTGCTCACTTATTAACTGATTTGTTAATTAGTTGTCGTCTTTAGTTAACTGTTTGGTTTAATTCGGCAAATGTGATGTTCAATTCTTTAGGCTGCAATTTTGTATTGTCTTCCATGTGAGAAATAAATCGAATTTATCTTTACAAAATTGTGGGTGCATTCTGTTATTGTATACCATGTGAGGAATAAATTGAATTTGGCAGTACTAAATACATGAGAAACAAATACAATTGCTACAATTGGTTGTAGTTAACTGTTTGGTTAACTATCTGATCTTCTATTAGGAGTATGTTATATTGTGCAATGTGGTGCTCAGTTAATGTTTGGTTCATTTGTTGTGGTGTTTAGTTAACTGCTTGGTTCAATTCTGCAATGCGATGTCCAATTGTTGTGGGTAGAATTTTGTATTGTTGTGCATGTGAGGAATAAATCGAATTTGGCTGCACTTAATACATGAGAAACATATACAAGTGCTATATTTCCTAGTTCTTAATCATGCTTGGTTTGGATAAATGGGTTTTCCGTATGACTTCAATTAATCTGATGAATCTGCAATGTGATTATTTTTCATCAACATATTTTACTGATACCATGCGAACCCTTACTTAACCTGACTAACTACCTTATATGTGTTGCAGGGAAACAATGGGAAGCACTAAGGATTACAATCAAGGTTAGCATGTGCATGGTCCATTGTCTAATAGCACATTATTGTGCAATTGCAGGAACCATTCTAATATTTAGGTTTTTAACAATTTGGTCTTGCACTTGTAGGTCCTGCTGTCGGAGATTTTGACCCACTGTTCGACCCTTTTTGCATATGGGGAAATGAGTTGTCCATGAATATCAGTCAAGTCAAGAAACTCAGAAAGATTGTTAGGATAAAGAAATTAGCGACAAAAAACAACAAGATCTTTGTCTGCACAATGAAGAAGACATCAGTTCACTACAGGATGATACTAACTATTATACCTTGCCTTTTTTATTCCTTTACCCCATTTCCAATATAGAGAAGATATTTATGCACATCCTTGTTTTCAGGCCTTTCCAAAGCAGTTCACTGATGATTACCTCTCAAACCACATGTATGGTCAGGAGGCGAGGAAGGTATTCATACAACACCCACGGTTCAATATTGAAATGTTCCTGAAGAGGACGAAGGATGGATGGTCAATCATCCACAGGCACTGGCCTAAAGTTACAAAGACCTTCAACATCAATGAAGGCTCAATATTCGTCTTCTGCTTCAGCAGTTTTCCAGATGAGATACATTTGTCTATGTACTGTCTATGATGCTAATTTCGAAAGGTTATAGATGTTGCATGTGAAACTTGGTCCTGGTGTAGTTGTGTAATGGGGTAGTTGAGTGCTGAAGCTATATGATGTTGTATTGTGATGTATTTCAATTATGAAAATGAAATATATTGTGTGCTTAATATGAACTGTCAAGTAGATTAATAAATGGATTATGAATAATCAGATAATTATCCTGCTAATTGGGTTTTTCTATTGCAAACGGTTGTTGAAAAATACCATGGGTGATGACCTCAGGCAACGCACACAGTTTCTAGGAATAAACCGTGTTGGATCAATGAACAATCACGCATGACTTTCTCTTGAAAGCTATTTGCGTTAGGCCACCTTGCGCAAATGTTTACCACATGAAAACTGTGTGTGATGGACAACCTTTGCCACACATTTTTTCCACGAACCATGTGTGATATATTCTATAACGCAAGCGATTTAACGGGAAAAATTGTGTGTGATGTACCTGTGAACAGAAACATTTTCCCTGGAGCGACTATATGGGATGTACATACAAGCGGAAACATTTAGCGGGGACTGACAATGTGGGATGTACTTGTGACCGGAAACAATTTTGCCATATAATTGTATTTTTTAGCTCTATTGTACATATTTCCGTATTTGAGCGCTCGCTGGTCGCACACGACCTCATTTTGCCGAACGTGTGTGCCAGGAGGGCATATCCCCAACGGTTTCTGAGTCGTGTGGGAAGGACCCCCCTATCGCCTACACTCACTTGGCGATGGTTCCAAATGCCTTCGTGGAAAGGGGTTTAAACCGTTTGTTTAGGAGCTCGCTGTACTAGTGTTAGCCTATGTGTCGTAATTATCTATTTTGTCCGAAATATTTCTTTTAAGAACCCATTAACCTATTTGCTTTTTAGTGGCTATTTGCTTATGTATGTAACTAGTTCACTCGTCCGTCTAAAAAAACTAGTTCACTCGGCTGCCGTGCTTTGAATCTCCTTCCTCAAAACATATTCCCCTTCTCAGGTGGACCCAGCACGTCTCGTACACACACATATGGGACCAATCACCTATCCATTTGTATTTCTTTATTTTTCTCCAATCTTTCGTTCTCTTCCTATACAACGGCTGGCCATCATAGCCTATGGTGTTGGCCAGGCCATCCTTCTAGTCCCACACATTGTCCGGCGGCGGCGGCTCCACCGGTCCACCCTGCACCCGAACAAGTCAACCCTCGTACTCCCCTCCGCCTGCGTCTTCCTCCGCTCTGGTTTGTTCGGTCCGAGGTCTCGACGTCGTCCTCCGCCTTGGTTCTCTCGCCGTGGCGCCGCCGTCTATCGTTCCCAACATGGTCAGCAAAACAAGAGGAATCGGGAGACAACTGTTCGTCGAGAAGCTGACAGTCCCGGGCTCACCAGGTCCATGGCCTAGGTTTTCTTGTTTAACATGGGTAACCCACGACACGTTTCAACATTTTTTGGATCCAGCGGGTATCAAGCGGCCTCCGGGCCTCCCAACCTAGCTTGTTTATAACATCAGCAGCCCAAGTTATGTTTGTTTTTTCAAGACGATGCACAGCTCAGTTCTATTTTTCTATAAAAATGCAAAACCGAACCTATGTTTTCCATAAGAATGCAGAACTTGAAAGTGCGTTATATCGGCTAGGGGGGGGTGAATAGGCGATTTTTATGAATTCTTCACTGAGGAATTTGCAGGTGAGGAAATTCCATATGAAGAACTACTAGCAGCGGAATAAGTACTCAAAAGTAAACATAACGGAACACAAGCATAGTCATCATGATGAAATGAAGACAAGCACAGAGTACAGAAAGCGTAAACATAGGATAACACAGGATGAAGACAGAGTGAAGAAATTGAACTGAGGAAATTGAGAAAGTCTTCAGTCAAAGTCTTCAAACACGGATACGAACAAGCACTCAACACAGTTATGAGGAAATGAAATAGTTGAGGAAATAGAACCAGTGAGCTTGGTGAAGACAATGATTTGGTAGACCAGTTCCAACTGTTGTCTCAGTTGTACATTTGGTTGGGGCGGCTAGGTATTTAAACCCGAGGACACACAGTCCTCACCGTATTCTCCTTGAGCTAAGGTCACACAGACCTCGCCCAATCACTCGTGGTAAGTCTTCAGGTGACTTCCGAACCTTCACAAACTTGGTCACTCAGCGATCCACAATTCCTCTTGGATGCTCTAGACCTTGACGCCTAACCGTCTGGAAGAAGCACAGTCTTCAAAGGTAATAAGCATCGGATCCATGCAGGATCAATCTCTTCAGTGATGCTCAATCACTTGGGGTTTGTAGGTGTTTGGTTTTGGGTTTTCCTCACTTGATGATTTTCGCTCAAAGTCCTCGAAGGATGGGATGCTCTCAAATGACAAGTGTCAGTTTCTCTCGGAGCAGCCAACCAGCTAGTGGTTGTAGGGGGCGGCTATTTATAGCCTAGGGAGAAGCCCGACATGATAAGACATAAATGCCCTTCAATGATATGACCGTTAGGTGGGTCGATATTTTGGGACAGCTGGCGCATAGCATAGCAACGATCAGAATTTTGAGTAGCAAAATCCTCAGGGCTATCATGTTCCTCACTCTGTAGGTAATCCGCACTAGCGAATTCCTAACTCCTCAGTCAGAACAAATTCCTCAGAGACCAGAAGAACTTCATCTCTGTCACTGAAGAATATGACTGAACTGTATGAGATTTCCAATGGCTTCACTCGAAGGGATTGGTAGGTGTAGGATTTTGAGTTGAGCATCACATGGAAATTTTTCCTTAGTATTTCCTCGACCCCCTTTAACAGTACGATGTTTCCTATGACTCAAGAAAGAGAAAATGAAACTACGAAAACAAAAGTCTTCACGCTTCATGTCCCTCGAATGAATGCCAAGTTTTCAAGGGTCACACCAATTTCTTCACTTTCAAAGTCTTCAAAAAGTCTTCAGAAATTCAAAGTCTTCAGTCAAAGAACTTCATTTTTAGGGGCCGACTTTTTTTGTAAATATCAAACTCCTCATAGACTTATAGACCTGTGTACACTCAAAAACACATTAGTCCCTTAACCTATAAGTCTTCAATACACCAAAATCACTAAGGGGCACTAGATGCACTTACAAGCTCCCCCTTTTTGGTGATTGATGACAATATAGGTTAAGTTTTCAACGGGGATAAACATATGAATTTTAAATACTGATATTGAGGAATTTGATTGCAAGATATAGAAGAACTCCCCCTGAAGATGTGCATGATGAGGAATTTGCTTTTGAAGCATTGCACACTTGAAGAGTAGAATCATGGAGATCTCCCCCTATATCTTGTAATTCATACACGCATTTGACATATCATAATGAGGAATTTGAAATGCATGATGAAATATGGTGACTGATGTAATTCAGCATGCGTGCATTAACATATATGAGGAATAAGCATGCAGAAAAACACAATAAACGTATCAGAGCACCATCGGGTTTAAGTTTACAACTCGATCCAATAAAGTTTCAGAAGAACGAGAGTTGTAACTTAGCAAAAAAATTCCCATATAGACAGACCCGCTTGAAGACTAACTCAAAATTCTCCCCCTTTGTCATCGAATGACCAAAAGGATCGAAAATGAGGACTAACGCGCCTGAAGAATATCAAGTTGATGAAGGAGCACCAGCATTGTTGGGGTCGTTTATCGTGGAAGGGCCTGCTGCAGTGTCGTCCAAGTCTTCGTACTCGTCGATATCGCGTGATGAAGAATATGAGCTGGACACCAAAGAAGGAACCTTGACCTTCTTGAATTTCTTTGGTAGAGGTGCAGACCAGTCAAAATCTTCCTTGAGACCCATTTTCTGGAGATCTTTTTCCCCATACAGATGTGATAGAATGGCCCAGGTGCAACCGAAGACTTCATGGAGGTAGTAATGGTTTTTCTTCACTGCATTGTGTGTAGCAGTCATGTTGTGAAGAAATGAACCAAACTGACGCTTAACCCATTTATGTTTTTGATCCACCTTCTAGTGAAGACTAAGCAGAAGCTCACGGTCAGTCATCACACGAGGAGTAGTGGCTTGAGGAGTAGACTTGGGTGCATTGGCAGCAGAGTCGTGTGTGGCAGAGTCATCATTGGTGGAATAAGATGCAACTTTGCGAAACTGACCATCCAATGGACGAATGCCTTCATCAATGACTGCAGGAGCCTTGCCCTTTTCATCAGTTGAAGTAAAAGCCTGCTTGAGGACTTCAATCGGGGGCAGATAGCTAAGATGATTCTGAAAATCAGCCTTGTAGTTGAGTGAAGACCTTGTCCTGAGGAATCTCATAATCCAAGGTGCATAAGGCTTCAGCTCAAACGGAGAAAGTGCAGCATTTGTCAGAGTCCTCATGAAGAAATCGTGATAGTTGATAGGAATGCTATGAATGATGTTGAATAGCAGATTCTTCATGATGCCAACTATTTCCTCATCAGATGAGTCGTGGCCTTTGATGGGACTCATTGTCCTCGTCAGAATGCGATAGACGGTTCTGGCACATAGAGTAAATCCTTCACGAGGAATTTGGTCCTTGGGGCTTGACCGGGCTTCAAAGGCTTCATTGACACTTGCATGTAATGAGCTGTGAGTTCTGGTTCATGATACAGGCAGCGAGCTCCTTCACTGGGTGGACTGATGGGCAGGGCATGAAGAAATTCAGAGGCCGGTGTCTTATAGTGAGTATTTTCGGTCATCCAGTCCAAGGCTCAGGTGTTGATATCTTCAGGATCACCTGTGATATGCAATGTAGCGTAGAACTGAAGAATAAGCTCTTCATTCCAATCAACAATGTCAGAGCAAAAGTTGAGGAGGCCTACATCATGAAGAACACTGAGCACAGGAGAGAAGCAAGGTAATGATTCCATGTCCACGTGAGGAATATGCTCATGGTAGAAGATTTTGTCTTTGTTGAAAAGTAGTGAAGAATAGAAGTTGGCCTAGCTTGCAGTCCAGAAACGCTTCCTCCTTAGACGAGCAGAGTCATAAGGATTGTAGTTAGTGAAGAACACATGCTCACCGAAGAAATCATCAGCCTTGAATTTCTACTTCTTTGAGAATGGATCCTTTGGCTTGGGGTGAGGAGTGTCAGTCAATTGCATCACAACCTCCGGGATCTCGATCTCAGGTTCCACAGGCTAAGGAATTTCAGGTGCTGCTTCAGTGGCAGCCTGGGACTTCAATTCTTCATCTGCATAATCTTCAGCACTAGTGGCTGGAATTTCTTCATGGACAGATGGTGTGGCATGTGGTTCATCAGATCCCATTTGTACAGTAGTTACTGGGGACTGAGGAATTTGTTGCAATGGTGTGAAGAGTGGAGAGTTGGGGTGCTGACTTTCCCAAAATTCATCACTTAGCACGGGTGTGGTACAGCCAATGTCCACATCTTCATCTCCCATTTCTTCAACACCGGCCTCTTCGGCAGTAAACTGAGGCATAGGCGAGGAGACAACTGGTGTTGAAGGGATTGTATCCACTTCATTTCTTCATCCATCTGCTATGACGAAGCAGTAGAGGGATCCTCTTCATCAGATTTGCTTGGAATCACATATTCTTCATCAAAAGGAACATCGTCCTTTGATGGCATGGTTGAGATAGGAACAACATCAATGGGGTTTGCAAACGAGCTAGTCAATGGCTTCATCTTCTTCTGAGCTGAAGAATCTGATGTAGTTGATGCCTTCGTTTTCTTCACTGCTGCATGCTCTGCAGCCTTGGTCTTCTTCACATCTGATGCAGATGGAAGGATCGGAGTTGGTGTGGGCGCAGGAGCAGAGGAATTAAGTTGTATTTCTTCAGGCACAACTGATGCAATTGCCCTGACTTCTTCATTTTCTTTAGGTGCACCACTAGTGGATTCCCTGGCAATTTCATCAGCAGCTGGAATACAGTCATTAGCCCTGGAACTCACATTTTCTTCAACAACCTAATTGTCATCAGAGGTGCTGGCGTTTTCTTCAGTCGGCTGAGCAGATGCTTCAGCCTGAGGAATTTCCTGTTGCGTTGGGGCTGCAACATTGGGAGTGAACTATTCAGTTATCTTTACAAATCTGACTTTGGCTCCTAGCCAGTCAGCATAATAGCGATCAAATTGAAGAGCAACAAGTTCTTTAGGTGAAAGCTTCAGAATGTTTTGCTTCAGAAAGCGCTCTTTCTTGTACTGTGCTTTCTTCACCCTCCTTCCCTGTTCAAATTTCCATTTCTCTTCATCAACGAAGTGAGTCAGTACATGACTTTGACCAGGAGTGAGGTTCATTTCAGGCAGAGGTGTGTTGGGGTCCTTGTGCCACAAGTCAATGAAGTCTAGGATCAACTTCGGATCCAGCATTTATGGCACATTACTGCCTTTGGCTCTAGCGGCCCTGAGTTGCCTGTCCCTGATGATTTCAGCAAGTTCTTCATCATCAGCTTCGTCATCATCAGAGGGCACTTGGAAAGCAACTTGTTTCTTGTGAGGACTTGGTCGAGGACCTCATCCAGCAGTGGTCTTCTTCTTCAGAAGAGTGGGAGCAGCTGAGGAACTTGGCCATGAGGGCATTGCTGGTGAAGCACTGGGCTTGTGAGGAGGCTTCTTTGGCATGGCCTTCTTCGGCTTTACAGAGGCCTCAACAGCAGCGGCGGCAGCAGAGTCTTCGTTGAATTTCCTCACTACATCTTTTGCTTGTTTGGACAACTTGGCCTGGCGCTTGGCCCATTCATCAGGATAATCCTCACCACGCTTGAGGCTGGTGGGATCAGCTATTTGACCATGTGCCAACGGAGGTCTTGGGCATGGAGGATTTAGTGCAAATTTCTTCATATATTTGGGAGTAACATATTTGTACTCCCTCCACCATCTTGCCCATCTCCTCTCAATCTTTTGAATGCGCACCTTGCGCTGATTTTTATCTTCCTCAGGGGGTGTGCAGTACCCGACATAGATGTAATCAGGTATTTCAAAGGCAGTGTTGACCTAAGGCCTCTTTTCTCCTTTCTGTGGCTTCTTACCATCAGCCATTTTCTCCAGTTGAGGAATTTGAACAATTGAATTCAGAAGAGGTATGCAACTTTTCTTCGAGGAACGCTGCAAATTAGTTAAGTTGATGAGAACCTAGTGATTCAGCAGCTGACATGAGTACCTGTGAACAGAGTGTAGTTGCGAGGAATTTGGAGAGGTCATATGCGTTCTCAGAAGGTTTTTTATAAAGAACAAGTTTGATGAATTTGACCAGATGAGTCTTGAAGAATTTCACTAAGCGTTCTTTGTCTTAGGTTGAGGAGATGTATAGATCGAAAATCCACACATTTGAGGAATCTTGAAGAAAAACATAGCTTAGAGAAACGAATCAAGAACATATGACATATGAGGTGTTTTAGTGTGTGAAGATATGAAGAAAAACACCTTTGAGGATTTTGTAGAAATCATTTGAATCAAAGAGGGCAGTAAAAGTAACTTTTAATTATCCTGGACGAAAAACACGACGAACTGGTATGTGGAGATGTGAAGTTCGTCAGTGCAGATCTTCCACGCCCTAACTTGGTGGAGGAAAATAGCTACGGCGGCGGCGGAGTGAAGATTTCCGCGACCGGCGCGAGTACGACGGCGATGAGGTCGAGGCAGTGAAGCTTTTCCTCACCGGCGACGATGATGTAGCGGCGGCACAAGGGTTTGAGAAGCTCGAGCTGGAGAGAGGTCGAGTGGAGTAAAGGAAGTGAGGAAGGGGAAGGGGGTATTTATAGCCACGGTGAAAAACTGTTCGCCCAAAGAATTTGGACGAACGTGCCCCTGACCCTTCTCATTCACTTGACATGTGTCACCCACGTACTGAGAAGTGGAGATCGTGTGCGATCATGGGTGAATAGATAAGTATATCGTGGGATGCGGAATGGTTTGAGCGGCAAAACCAAAAATTTAGATAAGATAGGTTTTAAAGTTCCGTTCGCAATTTCTTCAGCTGACAAGGACACAGTGAAGATTTTGAACGAGTTTCAAATAGAACGCACATGAAGAATTTGTGAACATATTGGGTTGAGTATAGCATAGAGGGGGAAGGATCCGATCACATTCACTTAGCAGAAAAACCAACTTGAAGAAATAGCCATAAGTGAATGCTGTAGAGGACATAAACTCAAAAACGACGGAAACAGTGAAGACAATGCAAAGTTGAAGAATTTGAACAACTGAGGAATTTCAACACAAAAAAACTCAAATTGAGAATTTTCAACTTTTGGTGGTGGCGTGACCCACCATATAAGAATGATGATTTCAGACACCGCGTACAATTGTCGTAGGGTTCTGAGAATCAAATTCTTCATTAATTTCTTCACACTTAGAGTGTTATTCTTCATTGATTGAAGAAAAAACGTTTCTTCATGTGTTGCACATCTAAGTCATCAATTTTGCATAAGTGTTAGGATGAGTGCCCTTTTCAAAGAACATTCGAATTCTAAGATATTTAGCTCACACCGCAACTTGCAAAATCTCTTGTCACCCAAGGGCTTTGTGAAGATATCGGCTAGATGTTATCCAGTCTTCACATGCTCAATAGAAATGTCGCCCTTCAACACATGATCACAAAGAAAATGATGATGAATCTGAATGTGCTTTGTCTTCGAGTGCCGAACTGGGTTGTGAGAAATCTTGATGGCACTCTCATTGTCACAGAAGAGAGGCATATTCTTCATGTTGACATCGTAGTCCTTGAGAGTTTGCTTCATCCATAGCAATTGAGCACAGCAAGAACCAGCGGCAATGTACTCAGCTTCGGCAGTAGATAGTGATACGCAGTTCTGTTTCTTCGAGGACCAACAGACCAAAGATCATCCGATGAAATGACATGTACCAGATGTTGACTTGCGGTCCACACGATCACCAGCATAGTCAGAGTCGGAATATCCAATGAGATCAAAAGCCGAGCCCTTGGGGTACCATAATCCAAGTGTTGGTGTGTGAGCTAGATATCGAAGAATATGCTTCACAACCTTATGGTGTGATTCCTTCGGTGTAGCTTGAAATCAGGCACACATGCAAACACTAAGCATAATATCTAGCCTAGATGCACATAAGTACAATAAAGAACCAATCATGGAGCGATATACCTTATGATCGAGTCGATACCATTTTCATCAGTGCACAGATGGCCATTTGTGGGCATAGGAATTTTGACGCCTTCGCAATCGTGCATGCCGAATTTCCTCAGTACATCCTTGAGGTATTCTCCTGAGATATGAATATGCCATTGCATTGTTGATGAATTTGAAGACCTAAAAAGAATTTCAATTCTCCCATCATAGACATTTGATATTATTCACTCATCATATAGGCAAATTCATCACTATAATGTTGGTCAGTACAGCCAAAGATAATATCATCAACATATATTTGGCACACAAACAATTCACCATCCTAAGATTTAGTGAAAAGAGTAGGGTCGAGTGAACCAGGTTTGAAGCCTTTCTTCATAAGGAATTCCTTCAAAGTATCATACCACGCCCGTGGGGCCTGCTTGAGGCCATAGAGGGCCTTATTGAGTCTGAAGACTTTGCCAGGATGCTTTGGATCTTCAAAACCTGGGGGTTGAGAAACATATACTTCTTCCTCGAGCTTACCATTGAGGAATGCACTTTTCACATCCATTTGATATAGAGTGATATCATGATGGTTAGCATAAGCAAGTAATATGCGAATAGCCTCAAGTCTAGCAACAGGTGCAAAAGTTTCATCAAATCAATTCCTTCAACCTGTGTGTAGCCTTGAGCTACAAGCCGTGCCTTATTCCTTACCACAAGGCCATTTTCGTCTTGCTTGTTGCGATAGATCCATTTTGTACCAATGACATTGTGCTTGCGAGGATCTGGACGTTTGACCAGTTCGCAGACATTGTTGAGCTTGAACTGATGTAATTCTTCTTGCATGGCCTGAATCCATTCAGGCTCCAGAAATGCTTCATCTACCTTAGTGGGCTCTGTGATAGAGACAAAAGCATAGTGCCCACAAAAGTTAGATAAATGTGAAGCTTTTGAGCATGTGAGAGGACCTGGCGCTTTAATGTCATCAATGATCTTTTCAACTTGCACTTCTTTTCCAACGCAAGGATGAGCTGGTTGTTGTTGAGGAATTTGATCAGCATTTTCTTCAGCACCATTTTCTTCAGTATTTTCTTCAGGTGCATTAGCTCGACGTTCTTCATGTTCTGGAATGAATTCTTCAGCAGATTCTTCAGTAGGAATGACATCCTCAGTTGCCTTGAACTTGATAGTTTCCTCAGGTGCTGGTTCATCTATCACAGAAGGTAGGTACTCTCTTTGCGAGCCATTAGTTTCATCAAAACGCATATCTACAGTTCCAACAACCTTGTGAAGAACGTTGTCGAAAACTCTGTAGGTGTGCGAGTCCTTTCCGCAACCAAGCATAAAACCTTCATGTGTTTTTGGTGCAAATTTTGAGTTGTGATGAGGATCTCTAATCCAACATTTAGCACCAAAGACTTTGAAATAACTTACATTGGGTTTCTTATCAGTGAGGAGTTCATAGACAGTCTTCTTGAAGAATTTGTGAAGATATACTCTGTTGATGATGTGGCACGCAGTATCAATTGCCTCAATCCAGAAATGACGAGGCGTTTTGTATTCATCAACCATAGTGCGGGCCATCACAGCAAGAGTCCTATTCTTGCACTCCACGACGCCATTCTGCTGAGGAGTATAAGGAGCAGATAACTCATGAGTAATACCAAGTTCATCAAGGTAGTCATCAAGACCAAAATTCTTGAACTCAGTTCCATTGTCACTTCTGATGTGCTTGATCTTCACACCAAAGTTGGTTGAAGCCCTCGAGGAAAACAATTTGAAGACTTCCTTCACTTCATGTTTGTAAGTAACAATGTGTACCCATGTGTATCGAGAGTAATCATCAACAATAACAAATCCATACTGAGATGCATCATTTGAGACTGCAGAATAATGGTTAGGACCGAAGAGATCCATGTGAAGCAATTCAAATGGACGAGTGGTGGTCATGATAGTCTTCGCTGGATGCTTAGCCTTTGTCATCTTCCCAGCTTCACAGGCTCCGCATAAGTGATCCTTGAGGAATTTTACATTCTCGATGCCAATGACATCCTTCTTCTTCGCAAGCGTGTGCAAATCCCTCATGCTTGCATGACAAAGTCGTCGATGCCAGAGCCAGCCTTCTGAAGCTTTTGCAAGTAGACACACGGCTGGTTGCGGTCCTGTAGAGAAATTAACAATATACAGGTCTCCTCTCCTAAAGCCTTCGAAGACTTTGGAATTTTCAGCTTCCATAACCACAACACAATGGTACTTGCCAAAGACAACAACCATATCAAGATCGCAAAGCATTGAGACAGACATGAGTTTGTATCCTAAGGACTCGACAAGCATGACTTTGTCCATGTGTTGATCCTTTGTGATCGCAACCTTACCTAGACCCAATACCTGACTTTTGCCTTTGTCAGCGAAGATGATATGCTTCAGATGCGATGGTGATAAGGGAGCATCCAACAATAGATTCTTGTCATCAGTCATGTGATTTGTACATCCACTATCAAGGACCCACTAAGTGGCTTTGGGTTGATCATCCTGCAGATGAATTAGTGCAACTTACGAACTCATATACTTCGTCAGTGAAGAATATGACATCAACTGATCAGATCAATTTCATCAAGCAACAGAACAGATAAAGCAGTATGAGGACATGAGAAATGAAAGTTCATTTCTTCATGATTAGCCTGCGTCCTTTCAGGCACACTCAGGTCTCCAGCAAATTCTTCAGACGATTACGTACGTCTGGAGACCTGACCCTGCAGCAGAGATTAGTTCTTTTTCTTCACCACCCACATCTGAAGGGGTGGCAAAGAGTTCATCACTCTGCGAGCTCCATACGAGAAAGGTGGCATAGATTCCAGTCCATTTTGTTTCACATAAGAAGAGTTAGGATAAGCATAAGAATAAGCAGAGAAATTCTTCGAGGACTTATGAACATAATGATTAGAAGAATAATGCTCATATTCATAGCCCTAAGCTCTTCCCTACGAAATAGTGTTGTTAGCACGATGATATTCATATGAGGACTTTGATCCTTTTGAGGAATTTGGTCCATATGAAGAATTTGATCTGGGGTTCCTATTCTTCACAGGTGGTGTCCTGAGGACATTCACCCGAAGACTTTCAAGGCACCTTTTGGGAACCCAGATTTTCTTCATATGAGGGCCGTTCATGTAGTTAGTGTCAACATATCTAGCAAATATTTTAACATTTTGATTTTTGAACAGTTTATAGTTGGAGTCAAATGACTCATCATCAGAACGAGGAGATTCACATGCAAAGCCAGATAAGTTAGATGAATCAACTGGAGGTCCCTTTGCAGCAACCCATGAGGTTTTTGGGTACGACTCAGGCTTCCAATATGTATCATCAGCATTGAGTTTCCTCTCAAAGGCAATACCCTCTTTCCTAGGGTTCCTGTTGAGGATCTGTTTTTTAAGTACATCACAAAGAGTCTGATGCCCTTTGAGGCTTTTGTACATGCCTGTCATGTACAATTCCTTCAGCCCTGCATCTTCAGTGATACTAGCAATGTCCTCGGATGAGGAATTAGTGATAGCAGAGGCAGGTGAAGAATTTGAAACATTAGCAGCATTTGAACATTCAGGTGAAGAATTAGCAGATTTACGTTCAATGCACTTCAAGCATGGACGAACAAATTCTTCCTGAGAAGCGCTGATTTGTTGAGCAAGTAATGAATCGCGCTCCTTCTGAAGATCTTCATAACTCACTCTTAGCTTTTCAAGATCTTGATTTCTTTGAAGAAATTCATATGAAAGCTTCTCATGATCAGATAAGAGAGTGTTATGATGACCTTGAAGGTTGTCAAACCTAGACTGAAGTCTCTGAATATTTTCAGTCAAGGTTTTAGTGCGATCCATTTCTTCACCCAACATATCATCACTTTTGTCTAGCATGCTTTGAACCTTATCAAAAGCCTTTTGTTGTTTTATAGCAATCTTAGCAAGTTTGGAGTAGCTGGGTTTGAGGTTTTCATCAGATTCATTCTCACTTGATTCAGAGGGGGGGTATTTGAGTACCTTGGCACCTTTTGCCATGAAGCAATAGGTGGGAGCGTAGTCATCATTGTTTCCATCATCCATGTTGGTGAAGCCATTTTCTTCAGAGTTGAAGATGGACTTGCTGACGAAAGCAGTAGCGAGAGCCAGGCTCGCCACACCAGACTCAGACTCCTCAGATGCCTCCTCTTCCTCATGTTCCTCGGATTCAGCCTCAGAGTCCATTTCCTTGCCAATGAATGCCCGAGCCTTCTTGGAGCTGCTCTTCTTGTAAGATGAACACTTCGAGGATTTTGCTGATGAAGATTTTGAGGATTTCTTCTTTTTCTTCGCATCATCAGAACTGTAATCCTTGTATTTCTTCTTCTTTGATTCCTTTTCCCACTGAGGACAATCTTGAATGTAGTGTCCAGGTTTCTTGCATTTGTGACAAAGCCTCTTCCTGTAGTCACTAGATGAGGAATCATTGCTCCTTGAGGATTTTCCAAAGCAACCATGTCTTGAGAACTTCTGGAATTTTTTCACGAGCAGTGCTAGCTCATGGCTCAGTTCTTTAGGATCACCAAGGCTGCAACTAGAATCTTCATCTTCAGATTCAGACACTACCTTGGCCTTCAGGGCACGTGATCTGCCATAGCTCGAACCATAGAGATCTCTCTTCTCAGCAAGCTGGAACTCATGAGTATTTAGCCTCTCGAGGATATCGGCGGGATCAAGTGACTTGTAATCAGCACGTTCTTGTATCATCAATGCTAGAGTATCAAATGAGGAATCAAGCGATCTCAGCAATTTCTTCACCACCTCATGGTCGGTGATGTCAGTGGCACCAAGTGCTTGAAGCTCATTTGAGATGTCAGTGAGGCGACTGAAGGTTTATTGAACATTTTCATTTTCGACTCTTTTGAAGTGGTTGAAGAGATTGCGAAGAACATCAACTCGAGAGTCACGCTGTGCTGAGACTCCTTCATTGACCTTGGACAGCCTATCCCAGATAAGTTTAGCAGTTTCCAACGCACTCACTCTTCCATACTGTCCTTTTCTCAGATGGCCACATATGATATTCTTCGCTTGAGAGTCGAGTTGCCTGAATCTCTTCACATCAGCAGCATTCAGAGAGGGTGTGACTGAGGGAACACCATTTTCCACAACATACTAGAGATTATTATCAATTGCCTCAAGATGCATTCACATCTTATTCTTCCAGTATGGGTAGTCCGTCCCATCGAAGGTAGGACACCCAGTAGAGACCTTGATCATACCTGCGGTCGTCATAACTAAAACTCCAAGCGGTTAAACCAAAATCACACAGAACAAGGGAGTACCTTGCTCTGATACCAATTGAAAGTGTGTTATATCGACTAGAGGGGGGTGAATAGGAGATTTTTATGAATTCTTCACTGAGGAACTTGCAGGTGAGGAAATTCCTTAGTGAAGAACTACTAGCAGCAGAATAAGTACTCAAAAGTAAACATACCGGAACACAAACATAGTCATCATGATGAAATGAAGACAAGCACAGAGTACAGAAAGCGTAAACACATGATAACACAGGATGAAGACAGACTGAAGAAATTGAACTGAGGAAATTGAGAAAGTCTTCAATCAAAGTCTTCAAACACAGATATGAACAAGCACTCAACACAGTTATGAGGAAATGAAAGAGTTGAGGAAACAGAACCAGTGAGCTTGGTGAAGACAATGATTTGGTAGACCAGTTCCAACTGTTGTCTTAGTTGTACATCTGGCTGGAGCGGCTAGGTATTTAAACCTGAGGACACACAGTCTCAGACACACAGTCCTCACCATATTCTCCTTGAGCTAAGGTCACACAGACCTCGCCCAATCACTCGTGGTAAGTCTTCAGTTGACTTCCGAACCTTCACAAACTTGGTCACTCGGCGATCCACAATTCCTCTTGGATGCTCTAGACCTTGACGCCTAACTGTCTGGAAGAAACACAATCTTCAAAGGTAATAAGTGTCGGATCCACGTAGGATCAATCTTTCAGTGATGCTCAATCACTTGGGGTTTGTAGGTGTTTGGTTTTGGGTTTTCCTCACTTGATGATTTTCGCTCAAAGTCCTCGGAGGATGGGATGCTCTTAAATGACAAGTGTCAGTTTCTCTCGGAGCAGCTAACCAGCTAGTGGTTGTAGGGGGCGGCTATTTATAGCCTAGGGAGCAGCCCGACATGATAAGACATAAATGCCCTTCAATGATATGACCGTTAGGTGGGTAGATATTTTGGGACAGCTGGCGCATAACACAGCAACGATCGGAATTTTGAGTAGCAAAATCCTCAGGGCTATCATGTTCCTCACTGTGTAGGCAATCCGCACTAGCGAATTCTTAACTCCTCAGTCAGAACGAATTCCTCAGGGACCAAAAGAACTCCGTCTCTGTCACTGAAGAATATGACTGAACTGTATGAGATTTCCAATGGCTTCACTCAAAGGGATTGGTAGGTGTAGGATTTTGAGTTGAGCATCACATGGAAATTTTTCCTTAGTATTTCCTTGACCCCCTTTAATAGTACGGTGTTTCCTATGACTCAAGAAAGAGAAAATGAAATTACGAAAATAAAAGTCTTCACGCTTCATGTTCCTCGAATGAATGCCAAGTCTTCAAAGGTCACACCAATTTCTTCACTTTCAAAGTCTTCAGAAAGTCTTCAGTCAAGGAACTTCATTTTTAGGGGTCGACTTTTTCTGTAAATATCAAACTCCTCATGGACTTATAGACCTGTATAAACTCAAAAACACATTAGTCCCTTAACCTATAAGTCTTCAATACACTAAAATCACTAAGGGGCACTAGATGCACTTACAAAACTAAACCTATATTTATATCTTATTTTATTACATATATATAGTAGAATCAACATAAGGTTCCGTTAAACCTGTCGTTCGTCCAACCATTTTATAGCCCTTCCCACTTCCTTTATTTTTTGTTTTCATTATTCCTATATCTGAATTTTCTCCCATCTTTTTCGATGTAAATTGAGTTTTCTCCCAGTACTTTTCCCTAGAACCAACTCAACTGTCCCACGTCTAGCCTAATAACAATAATACCAAACGTCCTATTAACTCATCAAATTAAAATGATATTTTATTTCGTAAATTGAAAGTTCTTACAAAATAATAATAATAATTGTTTATATATAACTTTACAAGTTAACTCCTAATGATTGCGTACATAAGCTTGCAAAGATTTTACTGACCAATGCAGTAATAGACGTGCAATCATGTGTTTATGTTTTTATAACATTTCTCCATCCAGCCCAACATGATATTTTCACCCGGCCCAGCAAGTCCGCGGATTTCGAGAAAAATGCAAATGGGCTTTAAATTCTATTATATATATAAACGGGTTGCATAGATGCTACCTCATTGTTTCACCCAGCCCACCAAGTAGACTAAAAAACAAATGGACTGGCTAATATGTGGGCCATTAGGTCGAAGCCTAAGCAAGGCTTTGGATTTACATCCAACGGCCGACATTCTTCTTCAATCTCTCGTCTTCTTCACCCAGTGCTGCCGGGACCGCCTGCTCCAGCCTCCGCATCCAGCAGTGTTGTTTTGCGCGCCTCAGCAAAACGCTACCCTGCCGACGGCCAGGCCATCCCTCCACTCCGCACCTCCTGTTATTCTCTGTCGAGTGTAGGCCCACCCCGCACCCGAACCAGTCAAGTTTCCCACTCCTCTTCGTATGCGACTCCACTGCCGTGTCTTCCCCATCTCTGGGTCGTTCCAGTCTGGAGCCTCGCCGTCGTCCACCGCCTCGCTGCACTGAGCGCGGCGTGGTCAACAAACGAGAGTCATTAGAAGAGGATTGTACGTGGAGAGCCTGACGGCTGGGACCCACGAGGTCCATGGTCGCACACAAGGAAAGTTCCTCCTTAGTAACATGTTTCCTCCCCCTGACAGCTGGGACCTACCGGCTGTATCTTCGCATGGAAGGAAGTGCCTCCTTGTTATGCGAAAAAACCATTCCTCCCGATGATAGCTGGGACCCGGCAGATTTGGTGGCTAACTTGTGGGCCTACTAAGCAGACGTGTACGTAGGGCTTTATCAACTTAATCAACAAATGATTCTAGCAGCTGGACCGTTGGATGTTAATCCAATAGTCGTGCTCCTTCTTCAACCTCTGTTCTTGCTCCTGCCTCCCATGGGCGGCAGTGCTGCCGTGCACCCGAACCAGTCAAGTTTCCCACTCCTCTCCATCCGTGACTCCACTGTCGTGTCTTCCCCATCTCCGGGTCATTCCAGTCTGGGGCCTCGCCGTCGTCCACCGGCCTTGGTGCGCTCGGCACGGTGTGGTCAATGTGGTCAACAACCGAGAGTCATCGGAAGATGACTGTACGTGAGAGGCTGACAGTGGACACGCGCCACGCCCATGGACGCATGCATGCAACTGCATCCTTTTTACCCTAAAAAATAATGTTTTCTCCCCCTGACTGCTAGGACCCACTAGCTACATCTTCGCACGCAAGGAAGTGTGTCCTTATTACGGGCAAAAAATATCCCCCCTGACATCTGGGACCTAGTAGCTATATCTTCGCACGCAAGGAAGTGCGTCCTTATCCTCCGTGACAGTTGGGACCCACCTGGTCGAAGCGTACGTACCGTTGTCTCTCTTGTCGGAACGTGTACGTACATACTGGTCGATCGGTCTCTCTGCAAGTATGAACCATGGCCGAGTAAGTAGCGGCACATGTCATAGTAGAGCCCCCCACGTAGCAGTTCAGGCTGCCCCGTCTAAACCGTGTACACGTACATACATCCACACGCCAAAAAATACGGCCACGTACGAACATACGGGCGGGGTCTCGAATGCCTACTCGTGCATATGTATGACCAGGGCTCGTGTACATGGCTGGGTCGGAACGGAGAAGCTGCACCATCATCGTGTTCACGGGGAGGCAACGAAATGCGTCGTGTTCATTGGGAGGCAACAGAATGTGTGTTGTTCATCGGAAGCCAACTGGCTTGGACGGACCAACCGATGGAAATGAGGCCTGGCGTACCACAGAACGGAGAAAACGGCCTTGTGTTCGACCGGCCACGGTCGAAACGGGATCTTGTTCATCGGAGGGGTCTGGCATACCGCAAAACAGAGGAAACGAACCTCCTACGGTGGAAACGGGGTCCTCTTGATCGGGAGGGGTGTGGTGTACCACAAAACGGAGGAAACGGACTTGTGTTGGAGCGCTACGATCGAAACGGGGGTCCTGTTCATCAGGACGGGTGTGGCTTACCGTAAAATGGGACTCCACGAGATACTGTTCATCTCCACCGTCGACTACCTCCACGGGCTACTGTTCATCCACCATCGACCTCCTCCAGCCTCCACCTGCGTCTGTTCATCCACGGGCTCCTGTTCATCCAGCCTCCACTGCGCGCTCCTCCACCGGCTACTTTTCAACCAGCCCTCTCCACGGGGTCCTGTTCAACCACCCCTCCACAGGCTACTGTTCATCCAGCCCTCCACGGGGTCCTGTTCATCCAGCCCTCCACCGGCTACTGTTCATCCAGCCCTCCACGGGGTCCTGTTCATCCAGCCCTCCACGGGGTCCTGTTCATCCAGCCCTCCACGAGGTCCTATTCATCCACCGGCTCGATCGATCGGGGTACTGTTCTTCGAGCGGCAACGGCCTCTACTACTATGGGGTCATGTTCATCCAACCCCCCACCGGGAACTGTTCATCCAAACCCGCCCAACAATGCTCACTGTTCATCCAGAGACATCATCGGTCGGCTTCAGTTAGCAGCAGTAGCGAAGGAACCACTCGGGTTCACTTAACAACAAGGGGTCGATCGATCGCTCGGGTTCAGTAACGCACCTGCAGTGCAATCGCTTGGGTTCAATTAGAGCCCAACGCCTCGCTTGGGTTTAGTTAGAGCCCAATGCCTCGCACACACGCGCGTACATACGAGAGAAACGCGCATCGCTTGGCCCCCGACCACCCACCGTAACCGGGAACTCCCCGATATTTTCCTCGCCCTCGCTTCTACCATGGTTTTTTCAGTCATGGATGGCCCAAAGAATGTCATGCAACTGCGTCTCCAGCCCGACCAGGACGAAAAACCCATTTTCTGTCATGAATTTTTGTCATAGAAGTAGGACCCCACCACATCTATGATGATACCGGGTTTTGTCACAATTATCGTTATAGAAGTGTCATAAGTATGACAGACTTTTTTTCATTCGGCCCAAAATGTCACGGATGTGTCTTTTTTTGTAGTGTGAGATACCACCAAAGCGCCGATGTCAGCGGTGCCGCTCTGAATCGCGTCATGGAAAAGACAGAAATACCGGCACTGGAGACGATGACAGTCCGGAGAACGCCGAAAACCAGAAAGACCCCATCAAACCAACATCCGAAAAGGGTGATCGGGAGGATGGGCAAATTGACCCTGACGATCAAGTAGGGAAGGAAGACTCGGAGGATAGCAACTATCTACCACTCTCCGAGGACGATGTGAGCCTCGGCGACAAAGATTTCATCGTGCCAGAGGAACCCCTCGAACAAGAGCGCTTTAAGCGCCGGCTAATAGCGACTTCAAGAAGCCTAAAGAAAAAGCAGCAGCAGCTTCAAGCTGACCAAGATCTGCTCAACGACAGATGGACTAATGTCCTGGCAGCCAAAGAATATGGCCTCAAACTCCCAAAAAAGAGTTACCCAAAGCGTAAATTGCTACCCCAATTCGACGATGAGGGGCAGGAGCCCATACCACCCGTGCTTAATGTTGCTGACGGACCTGACCGACCACCACGCGGCCGGGACAGAACGGCAACCCAAGCCGAACACCAGCCCGCGCCACCTCGTCGTAAAAGCAGAGAAAAAACAGCTCGAGGATACACCTATGACCTACGTCAGGACCTGGACAATAGAGCCATCCAGACCAGGTCAATCTACGGATCAAGGGGGCATGCCTAAGCGCGAGAAGACGGCCATCAGGCCTGGCGCGACAAACACAACCCTACCAGGGCTGAAAACCGCATACGGACTTCATCCGAACCGCGTCATGGCGTTGCCCGATACAGAGGCGCCGCACACCCCCTATGCTTCACCGATGAGGTAATGGAGCACTAGTTCCCAGAAGGGTTTAAACCCGTGAACATCGAATCATACGATGGCACAACAGATCCTGCAGTATGGATTGAAGATTTTCTTCTCCACATTCACATGGCACGCGGTGATGATCTACATGCCATCAAGTACCTCCCCCTAAAACTCAAGGGGCCAGCACGGCACTGGCTGAACAACCTACCTGAAAACTCTATTGGTAGCTCGGAATACTTGGAGGAAGCATTCAGAGACAACTTCCAAGGTACCTATGTTCGATCCCCAGATGCTGATGATCTTAGTCACATAATCCAGCAACCCGGAAAATCAACCTGGCAGCTCTAGACCAAGTTCTTAATCAAAAAGAACTAGATCGTGGATTGTCCGGATGTCGAAGCCCTCGCGGCCTTCAAACATAGCGTCCGAGATGAGTGGCTCGCCCGACACCTCGGCCAAGAAAAGCCGAAGTCCATGGAAGCCCTTACCGCACTTATGACCCACTTTTGCATGGGACAGGATAGCTGGCTTGCTCGTAGAAGCAATAGCACCAGCGTCCTTGGCACCTTCGAACCTAGGGACGACAATGACAAGCCACGACGCAACAAGCACAAGCGTCGAAATAATAACAAAGGAACCCAAGACACGGCGGTCAACGCCGAATTCAGTGGCTCCAAACCCGGTCAACGGAAGAAGCCATTCAAGGCAAACAAAGATGGCCCATCCATTTTAGACCGAATACTTGATCGGCCTTGCCAGATTCATGGCACCCCCAATAAACCCGCCAATCACACCAACAGAAATTGTTGGGTCTTTAAACAGGCCGGCAAAATCAACGCCAAACACAAGGGAAAAGGGTCGCCCAGTGACGACGATGACCAAGAGCCTCGTCAACCGAACACGGGGGGACAAAAGCAATTTCCCCCCGAGGTAAAAATAGTGAATATGATATATGTCACACATATCCCTAAGAGGGAGCGCAAGCGCGCATTACGGGATGTCTACGCCATAGAGCCGGTCGCCCCAAAATTCAACCCATGGTCGGCTTGCCCGATCACCTTCGATCAAAAGGACCACCCAACCAGTATCTGTCATGGAGGTTCGACAGCTCTGGTCCTCGATCCAATCATTGATGGATTCCATCTCACACGAATCCTCATGGACGGCGGCAGTAGTCTCAATCTACTTTATCAAGACACTGTACGCAAAATGGGCATCGATCCGTCAAGAATCAAGCCCACTAAAACTACCTTTAAAGGAGTAATACCTAGTGTAGAGGCCCGCTACACAGGCTCAATCACACTGGAAGTCATCTTTGGTTCACCGGACAACTTCCGAAGCGAAGACTTGGCCTTCGATATCGTCCCGTTTCGCAATGGCTATCACACGCTGCTTGGACGAACCGCGTTCGCCCGCTTTAACGCGGTCCCGCATTACGCCTATGTAAAGCTTAATATGCGTCCACGTGGCGTCATTACAATCAACGGGAACACGGAATGCTCCCTATCTACTAAGGAGCATACCGTGGCCATTGAGGCCGAAGTACAAAGCGACCCTTTCAAGCCGCACACCTCATCAGCTATTAAGCCGCCGGATACAAGGTCGGCCAATTCCGCATACTAACAGCTCAACAACTCTAGAGCTAGATTAACAGCTTTGCCTCCGTCGATCGCCGTGTATATCCACGAAAGCTGTACCGCGTGTGCATAATTACGCACTCAAAATACCTTGGGCATCAGCGGAGGCACAATATGGACATGCCAATGGTACGGCTCGACCCTATACGACCTTCCCCTTTTCTTTAATTTTTTTCTCTTTTACCACAGGTGCACCAAAACCTGCGCATCCTGCGGACTCATAAGGACTCTCTCCGAGCCCGGTTCCATACAAATAGTTGAAAACCGTTCCTCTCAAGGAATTTTTCTTACTCAGGTGAAAGCGGCAGACATGCGGCAGGAAGGTGCAAAGGACTTCATAGACCACAACTTCACTCAAGAACCTATGTAGAGCTTTTTTTTCCTTCGCCTTAGACCCCCGACATGTAAAATGACCTTGGTGATTATGTACCCTCTGTAAGATTACGTTTTGACGTATCAAACAGATTCTAGTAAACCAAAATTTTCTTCGGTACCGTCTTTATTTATAGACTTTATCCCATCTCTTTAGTTGTCTCACGCACACACCTCGGCAGAAATTGACAGGGGCTCTATACGGCAACACATGTGTTGCCAAACAACAAGTCGAACAGCTTTATAGCACAAATCGGCGTCCCGAGCTCGGCACTATATGCATCAGCTCCGAACCATGTCTTTGGTCAATAGCTGGGTTGCCCGGCTCTTGTGTTTTCTACCTTACGTTCCGTCTGATTGTCTTGGGTAGTAAAGGGAGAACTACTACGATTGTGTTTTCGGTTCGTTCGATTAAGCATCTCAGTAGAGAAAGCCGAAAACTGACTGTCATGATGCGGCGAGAGCTGGTCAGCCACTCGGCGACTTATTTAAATCTTTTAGCGATTTTTTCCGTATTACACGAAGGACTGTTTTCTGGTCACACATGCAACGCATATGCATTGGGATAGCCGCGTACACACCAGGGGCTACTTTGTAGACCCATCTTAAGCTCCAATGGCTAAGTGAGAGCAATAAAACCGCATGGTCTGATTGCCTGGTTCACCGTGCTGACACCTCCTTCATGGACCAAGACGTTGGGATAAGTGTAGTCATGCGCAATTCTGAATACCCCAATAGTATCTACATGGGGGTTGAAGCCGACGACTGGGAACTCTCAGATATAAAAACGGCCGCACAAGAGGATAAGACCCATCATAAAGACATGAATATATTACAAAAGCCTTAGTTCATAATACAAACTCTCGAATAGTTCGGACTCGTTTACTCGAACACTACATCCTTCGAGCATTGGCCTTCTACAAGGCAAGCACCATTTAGTACGTCCTCGAAATAGCGCTCCGGTGTGCGATGGTCCTTGCTTTCAGGCGGGCCCTCAACCGCCACCTTTTCGGCCTTCATCTTTGCCCAGTGCATTTTAAGATGGGCGAAGGCCATTCGCGCTCCTTCTGTGTAGGACCACTTCTTGATAGCATCAATTTAGGGCAGCACATCGACAAGACGCCGCACAAGGCTGAAGTAGCTGTCCGGAATGGCTTTGGTCGGCCACAACCGGACTATGACGTCCCTCATGGCTGCACTAGACATCTTATGCAGCTCTGCCCATTGTGCCATCTGGTCATTTAGAAGTGCGGGACGCTCCTGCCCCGCAAACTGCGACTAGAAAAGCTTCTGTGTTGTGTACCACTTCTGGGCCCGGAAGAATTGGGCGGCATCCGCAGCACTCTTTGGCAGATCCGCATATGTGCCTGGAGAACTCCATAGTCGATTAAGCAATGCATACCCCCGATTCTCAAATTTAGCCTCTAACGGAAAGGGCTTACTAGCCGCTATCGGTCCGGCTTGATGGATTTCCTCGCGCATCGTGTGGGATTCGACCGTGCCTCCTTGGCATCTTGTAGGGCCTTGGCGAGTTCGGTCCCCTTCGCCTTATTTTCCTCTTCTAAGGACTCGCACTTGCGGGCGGTTTCCTTGAGATTCTGCTCCGCCTCGGTCACCCGTTCCTCAAAACGGCGCCGAGCGGCCTGTTCGGCCGTTAAGTCCGCAGCTGCTTTAGCAGCGACCGCCTTGCTTACCCTAGCTTGCTCCTTGGCTTGGGTAAGCTCAACCCTGAGGGTTTCAATCGCGGCAGCACCATCTGCACAAACACACACATTGCAGCTCTGGAAATCCCACAGAATACAGACATAAACAGGAATAAAATAAGAGTATCTCATACCTTGCGGCTGGTCGAGCCGTTTGTTCACAAGGACTAGATCCTCATCAGCTCGCTCTAGTTTCCGTTTGAGTTTGGAAAATTTCGCTGACTGGGCAGTCGCCGCTAACAGGGAGGCTTGTTTTAATCCAAATAAAATAGCATGTTACCACCTGACAACTGACTATTGATCCTCTGCTCGCTTTTCTTTCAAAGAACCGAACAGAGTCTCAAGGGCTACTGTCTATATACAGGCATATTTCTCGTAAAAATGATCAAAAAGATTACATTGCGTACCTCGAAGCCTGCTAGCAGGCTGGAGAAGGCTTCATTCAGCCCGCTCTTGGCGGACCGAATCTTCTCAGCCACCGTTCCCATCAGGATGCGGTGCTCATCCAGGATGGATGCACTTTACAGTGCGTCTGCCGTGGTATTCGGTACCTCCAGATTAACAAAGGACGCCACTCCCCCTTCCCCTGCAGGGGGTCGCTCACTAGACTCCAGAGCCGTATGGGTCTCCGGAGTAGTATGCGGCTTTGGGTCGGATTGACCGGGGCCCCCGTCGCCGGTCTCCGTGGGGGCCGTACCCCCAGCCCTTCGGCAGCCGAGGTGTTGCCCTCCGGCGCCGTTAAGTTGCCCCCCGCATCTCTTCGAGGCCCGGGGAGGGCCTATGCGATGAAAGCTCGGTGTCATCCGCCCTAGGCGGCGTGGAAGCTAGGGGAGGCGATTCGCTCTCCATCATCTCCGGCGGTAGATCCTCCGAGGATGAGGATTGCTGGGGGAGACTGTGGGCCGGACTAACAAAAGATAGAACTTAAGAGTTATCATCACAGTCCATAGAGATTGATGTATGTGGAAAAATCATGGACTACTTACGAGTCGGCTTGGGGCTTGGTCCGGCGGCGGTGCGGCAGGATGGCCTCGTCATCTGATTCCGAGTCATCGGAGAGGGTAATCTTGTCCCTCTTGGATGCTTCGGCCTCCAGGTCTTCGAAAGCCGCCCTCTTCTTGCCCTTGCGAGGAGGATCTTCTTATATGCTCTGCCTTTTTGGTCCACACCTATTTGGAGATAGACTACTCAATACTTCTCCTTAGGATGGATGCACCAATTGGTGTTCGGAGGTTTTAGAATTTACCTTAGAGGCTGGATGATTGCAGTCGAGGTCGGTGTCGTCCGATGACTTTCGCCACGACTTCTGCTTCTTGAAAAGCAGCTTCCAGGTCCCCTTATGTGCTGTGTTGTAGAACCGTTGTAGGATCCACGGCCCTTTTGGATTGAATTCCCACATCCTGAGGGACCGCCGCTGGCAGGGAAGTGCTCGGCGGATCAGCATCACTTGGATCACATCAGCGAGGGTAATGTCCTTCGCTATCATGCCTTGGACGCACTTCTGCAGCAGTACCACCTCGTTGACCGACCCCCAGTCCGGACCCTTCTCGGTCCAGGATGTGAGCCTTAGCGGGGGTCCAAATCTGAAGGCTGGGACGGCTGCCCACTTAGAGCCGCGGAGTTTTTGTTGGAAATATGCCCTAGAGGCAATAATAATTTAGTTATTATTATATTTCCTTGTTCATGATAATCGTTTATTATCCATGCTAGAATTGTATTGATAGGAAACTCAGATACATGTGTGGATACATAGACAACACCATGTCCCTAGTAAGCCTCTAGTTGACTAGCTCGTTGATCAATAGATGGTTACGGTTTCCTGACCATGGACATTGGATGTCATTGATAACGGGATCACATCATTGGGAGAATGATGTGATGGACAAGACCCAATCCTAAGCCTAGCACAAGATCATGTAGTTCGTATGCTAAAGCTTTTCTAATTTCAAGTATCATTTCCTCAGACCATGAGATTGTGCAACTCCCGGATACCGTAGGAGTGCTTTGGGTGTGCCAAACGTCACAACGTAACTGGGTGGCTATAAAGGTACACTACAGGTATCTCCGAAAGTGTTTGTTGGGTTGGCACGAATCGAGACTGGGATTTGTCACTCCGTGTAAACGGAGAGGTATCTCTGGGCCCACTCGGTAGGACATCATCATAATGTGCACAATGTGATCAAGGAGTTGATCACGGGATGATGTGTTATGGAACGAGTAAAAGAGACTTGCCAGTAACGAGATTGAACAAGGTATCGGGATACCTACGATCGAATCTCGGGCAAGTATCGTACCGCTAGACAAAGGGAATTGTATACGGGATTGATTAAGTCCTTGACATCGTGGTTCATCCGATGAGATCATCGTGGAACATGTGGGAGCCAACATGGGTATCCAGATCCCGCTGTTGGTTATTGACCGGAGAGTCATCTCGGTCATGTCTGCATGGTTCCTGAACCCGTAGGGTCTACACACTTAAGGTTCGATGACGCTAGGGTTATAGGGAAAGTATGTACGCGGTTACCGAATGTTGTTCGGAGTCCCGGATGAGATCCCGGATGTCACGAGGAGTTCCAGAATGGTCCGGAGGTAAAGATTTATATATGGGAAGTCCTGTTTTGGTCACCGAAAAAGTTTCGGGTTTTATCGGTAATGTACTAGGACCACCGAGAGGGTCCCGGGGGTCCACCAAGTGGGGCCACAAGCCCCGGAGGGCTGCATGGGCCAAGTGTGGGAGGGGACCAGCCCCAGGTGGGCTGGTGCGCCCCCCCCCCCCCCCCACACACACAAGGGCCCAAGGCGCCTAAAGGGGAGGAAGGGGGCAAACCCTAGGGCAGATGGGCTCTAAGGCCCACCCTAGGTGCGCCTCCCCCTCTCCCCCTTGTGGCTGCCACCCAGATGGGATCTGGGGGCTGCCGCCACCCCTAGGGAGGGAACCCTAGGTGGGGGCGCAGCCCCTCCCCTCCCCCTATATATACTTGAGGTTTGGGCT
>NC_041382.1:502908630-502921530 GCF_002162155.2 Triticum dicoccoides | reverse complement strand
AGGTAAAGATTTATATATGGGAAGTCCTGTTTTGGTCACCGAAAAAGTTTCGGGTTTTATCGGTAATGTACTAGGACCACCGAGAGGGTCCCGGGGGTCCACCAAGTGGGGCCACAAGCCCCGGAGGGCTGCATGGGCCAAGTGTGGGAGGGGACCAGCCCCAGGTGGGCTGGTGCGCCCCCCCCCCCCCCACACACACACAAGGGCCCAAGGCGCCTAAAGGGGAGGAAGGGGGCAAACCCTAGGGCAGATGGGCTCTAAGGCCCACCCTAGGTGCGCCTCCCCCTCTCCCCCTTGTGGCTGCCACCCAGATGGGATCTGGGGGCTGCCGCCACCCCTAGGGAGGGAACCCTAGGTGGGGGCGCAGCCCCTCCCCTCCCCCTATATATACTTGAGGTTTGGGCTGCCCAATACACACGAGTTCCTCTCCCAGTTGGCGCAGCCCTACCCCTCTCCCTCCTCATCTCTCGTAGTGCTTAGCGAAGCCCTACTGGAGTCCCGCACTCCTCCATCACCACCATGCCATCGTGCTGCTGCTGGATGGAGTCTTCCCCAACCTCTCCTTCTCCCCTTGCTGGATCAAGGCGTAGGAGACGTCACCGGGCTGTACGTGTGCTGAACACGGAGGTGCCGTCCGTTCGGCACTAGGATCATCGGTGATTTGGATCACGACGAGTACGACTCCATCAACCCCGTTCTCTTGAACGCTTCCGCGTAGCGATCTACAAGGGTATGTAGATGCACTATCCATCCCTCGTTGCTGGTCTCTCCATAGATAGATCTTTGTGACACGTAGTTAAATTTTGAATTTCTGCTACGTTCCCCTTCAGTGGCATCATGAGCTAGGTCTATGCGTAGTTTCTATGCACGAGTAGAACACAAAGTAGTTGTGGGCATTGATTTTGTTCAATATGCTTACGGTTACTAGTCCAATCTTGATTCGGCAGCATCGTGGGATGAAGCGGCCCGGACCGACCTTACACGTACTCTTACGTGAGACTGGTTCCACCGACTGACATGCACTAGTTGCATAAGGTGGCTAGCGGGTGTCTGTCTCTCCCACTTTAGTCGGATCGGATTCGATGAAAAGGGTCCTTATGAAGGGTAAATAGCAATTGGCATATCACGTTGTGGTTTTTGCGTAGGTAAGAAACGTTCTTGCTAGAAACCCATAGCAGCCACGTAAAACATGCAAACAACAATTAGAGGACGTCTAACTTGTTTTTGCAGGGTATGCTATGTGATGTGATATGGCCAAGAAGAATGTGATGAATGATATGTGATGTATGGGATTGATCATGTTCTTGTAATAGGAATCACGACTTGCATGTCGATGAGTATGACAACCGGCAGGAGCCATAGGAGTTGTCTTAATTTATTTATGACCTGTGTGTCAACATAAACATCATGTAATTACTTTACTTTATTGCTAACCGTTAGCTGTAGAAGTAGAAGTAATAGTTGGCGAGACAACTTCATGAAGACACGATGATGGAGATCGTGATGATGGAGATAATGGTGCCATGCCGGTGACGATGATGATCATGGAGCCCCGAAGATGGAGATCAAAAGGAGCAATATGATATTGGCCATATCATGTCACTATTTGATTGCATGTGATGTTTATCATGTTTATACATCTTATTTGCTTAGAACGACGGTAGTAAATAAGATGATCCCTCATTGAAATTTCAAGAAAGTGTTCCCCCTAACTGTGCATCGTTGTGAAAGTTCGTCGTTTCGAAGCACCACGTGATGATCGGGTGTATAGATTCTTACGTTCGAATACAACGGGTGCTGACGATCCTAGCACGTACAGACATGGCCTCGGAACACATGCGAAACACTTAGGTTAACTTGACGAGCCTAGCATGTACAGACATGGCCTCGGAACACAAGAGACCGAAAGGTCGAGCATGAGTCGTATGGTAGATACGATCAACATGAAGATGTTCACCGATGTTGACTAGTCCGTCTCACATGATGATTAGACACGGCCTAGTTGACTCGGATCATGTAATCACTTAGATGACTGGAGGGATGTCTATCTGAGTGGGAGTTCATAAGATGAACTTAATTATCCTGAACATAGTCAAAAGGTCTTCGCAAATTATGTCATAGCTCGCGCTTCAGTTCTACTGTTTAGATATGTTCCTAGAGAAAATTTAGTTGAAAGTTAATAGTAGCAATTATGCGGACTAGGTCCGTAAACTGAGGATTGTCCTCATTGCTTCATAGAAGGCTTATGTCATTAATGCACCGCTCAGTGTGCTGAACCTCGAACGTCGTCTGTGGATGTTGCGAACATCTGACATACACATTTTGATAACTACATGATAGTTCAATTAAATGGTTTAGAGTTGAGGCACCGAAGACCGTTTTGAAACGTCACGAAACATATGAGATGTTTCGAGGGCTGAAATTGGGATTTCAGGCTCATGCCCACGTCAAGAGGTATAAGACCTCCGACGATTTTCTTAGCCTGCAAACTAAGGGAGAAAAGCTCAATTGTTGAGCTTGTGCTCAGATTGTCTGAGTACAACAATCATTTGAATCAAGTGGGAGTTGATCTTCCAGATGAGATAGTGATGTTTCTCCGAAGTCATTACCACCAAGCTGCTAGAAGCTTCGTGATGAACTATAATATATCAGGGACATATATGATGATCCTTGAAATATTCGCGATGTTTGACACCGTCAAAGTAGAAATCAAGAAGGAGCATCCATTGTTGATGGTTAGTGAAACCACTAGTTTCAAGAAGGGCAAGGGCAAGAAGGGATACTTCATGAAACGGCAAATCAGCTGCTGCTCTAGTGAAGAAACCCAAGGTTGAACCCAAACCCGAGACTAAGTGCTTCTGTAATAAGGGGAACAGCCACTGGAGCAGAATTACCCTAGATACTTGGTAGATGAGAAGGCTGGCAAGGTCGATAGAAGTATATTGGATATACATTGTGTACTTTACTAGTACTCCTAGTAGCACCATGATATTGGATACCGGTTCGGTTGCTAAATGTTAGTAAACTCGAAATAAAAGGCTGCGGAGTAAACAGAGACTAGCTAAAGGTGAGCTGGTGATATGTGTTGGAAGTTTCTCCCAAGCTTGATGTGATCAAGCATCGCACGCTCCCTCTACCATCGAGATTGGTGTTTGAGTTGAGCATAGACATGATTGGATTATGTCTATCGCAATACGGCTATTCATTTAAGGAGAATAATGGTTACTCTGTTTATTTGAATAATACCTTCAATGGTCTTGCACCTAAAATGAATGGTTTATTGAATCTCGATCGTAGTGATACACATGTTCATGCCAAAAGATATAAGATAGTAATGATAGTACCACCTACTTGTGGCACTGCCACGTAAGTCATATCGGTATAAAATGCATGAAGAAGCTCCATGTTGATGGATCTTTGGGCTCACTCATTTTTGAAAAGTTTGAGACATGCGAACCATGTCTATTGGTGTATATGCATGAAGAAACTACATGCAAATGGACCGTTTGGACTCACTTGATTTTGAATCACTTGAGACATGCAAATCATACCACATGGGCAAGATGACTGAAAGCCTCGTTTTCAGTAAAATGGAACTAGAAAGCAACTTGTTGGAAGTAATACATTTTGATGTGTGCAGTCCAATGAGTGCTGAGGCGTGTAGTGGATATCGTTATGTTCTTACTTCACAGATGATTTGAGTAGATGTTGAGTATATTTACTTGATAAATCACGAGTCTGAATTATTGAAAGGTTCAAGTAATTTCAGGGTAAAGTTGAAAGATCGTCGTGACAAGAGGATAAAAGATCTATCATATGATCATAGAGATGAATATCTGAATTACGAGTTTGGCACAGAATTAAGACGTTGTGGAAATTGTTTCACAACTAATACAGCCTGGACCACCATAGTGTGATGGTGTGTCCGAACATCATAACTGCACCCTATTGGATATGATGCATACCATGATGTCTCTTATCGAATTACCACGATAGTTTATGGGTTAGGCATTAGAGACAACCATATTCACTTTAAATAGGGTACCACGTAATTCCGATGAGATGACACCGTATGAACTATGGTTTAGAGAAACCTAAGCTGTTATTTCTTAAAAGTTTGGGGCTGCGACACTTATGTGAAAAAAAGTTTCAGGCTGATAAGCTCGAACCCAAAGCGGATAAATGCATCTTCATAGGACACCCAAAACAGTTGGGTATACCTCTTGTCTCAGATCCGAAAGCAATAAGGGATTGTTTCTCGAATCGGGTCCTTTCTCGAGGAAAAGTTTCTCTCGAAAGAATTGAGTGGGAGGATGGTGGAGACTTGATGAGGTTATTGAACCGTCTCTTCAACTAGTGTGTGGTAGGGCACAGGGAGTTGTTCCTTTGGCACCTACACCAATTGAAGTGGAAGCTTATGATAGTGATCATGAAACTTCAGATCAAGTCACTACCAAACCTCGTGGGATGACAAGGATGCGTACTACTTCAGAGTGGTACGTAATCCTGTCTTGGAAGTCATGTTGCTAGACAACAATGAACCTACGAGCTATGGAGAAGCGATGGTGGGCCCGGATTCCGATAAATGGCTCGAGGCCATAAAATCCGAGAGAGGATCCATGTATGAAAACAAAGTGTAGACTTTGGCAGAACGGCTCGATGGTCGTAAGGCTGTTGAGTACAGATGGATTTTAAAAGGAAGACAGACAATGATGGTAAGTGTCACCATTGAGAAAGCTTGACTTGTCGTTAAGATGTTTCCCGACAAGTTCAAGGAGTTGACTACGATGAGACTTTCTCACACGTAGCGATGCTAAAAGTCTGTTGGAATTATATTAGCGATTAATGCATTATTTATGAAATCTTGCAGATAGGATGTCAAAACATTGTTTCCTCGACGATTTTTTGAGGAAAGGTTGTATGTGATACAACCGGAAGGTTTTGTCAATCCTGAAAGATGCTAATAAGTATGCAAAGCTCCAGCAATCCTTCTAAGGACTGGAGTAAGCATCTCGGAGTTGGAATGTACGCTTTGATGAGATGATCAAAGATTTTGGGTTTATACATAGTTTATGAGAAACTTGTATTTCCAAAGAAGTGAGTGGGAGCACTATAGAATTTCTGATGAATATATGTTGTTGACATATTGTAGATCAGAAATGACGTAGGATTTCTGGAAAGCATATAGGGTTATTTGGAAAGTGTTTTTCAAAGGAAAGCCTGGATTAAGCTACTTGAACATTGAGCATCAAGATCTATAAGGATAGATCAAAACGCTTAATGGTACTTCCAAATGAGCACATACCTTGACATGATTTTGAAGGAGTTCAAAATGGATCGGCAAAGAAGGAGTTCTTGGCTGTGTTATAAGGTGTGAACATTGAGTAAGACTCGAAACCTGACCGCGGCAGAATAGAGAGAAAGGACGAAGGTCGTCCCCTATGCTTTAGACGTAGGCTCTACAGTATGTTATGCTGTGTACCGCACCTGAAGTGTGCCTTGCCATGAGTCAGTCAAGGGGTACAAGAGTGATCCAAGAATGGATCACAGGA
This sequence comes from Triticum dicoccoides, assembly GCF_002162155.2. NCBI lineage: Eukaryota > Viridiplantae > Streptophyta > Magnoliopsida > Poales > Poaceae > Triticum > Triticum dicoccoides. The sequence continues at coordinate 502,915,978 of NC_041382.1, read as the reverse complement.
CAACGGTCAAAGTTATCCTTAGTAACTAGTGGACTAAGGAATTTTCTCGATCATGGAGGTGGTAAAAGAGTTCGTCGTAAAGAGTTACGCTGATGCGAACTTTGACACTAATCCAGATTATTCTGAGTAGTAAACTGGATTCGTATAGTAGAACAGTTATTTGGAATAGCTCCAAATAGAACGTGGTAGCTGCATCTAGGAGATGACATAGAGATTTGTAAAACACACACGGATCTGAAAGGTTCAGACCCGTTGACTATAACCTCTCTCACAAGCATAACATGATCAAACCCAGAACTCTTTGGGTGTTAGTCACATGGGGATGTGACCTTGAGTGTTAATCACATATCGATGAGAACTGGATTATTGACTCTAGTGCAAGTGGGAGACTGTTGGAAATATGCCCTAGAGGCAATAATAAATTAGTTATTATTATATTTCCTTGTTCATGATAATCGTTTATTATCCATGCTAGAATTGTATTGATAGGAAACTCAGATACATGTGTGGATACATAGACAACACCATGTCCCTAGTAAGCCTCTAGTTGACTAGCTCGTTGATCAATAGATGGTTACGGTTTCCTGACCATGGACATTGGATGTCATTGATAACGGGATCACATCATTGGGAGAATGATGTGATGGACAAGACCCAATCCTAAGCCTAGCACAAGATCATGTAGTTCGTATGCTAAAGCTTTTCTAATGTCAAGTATCATTTCCTCAGACCATGAGATTGTGCAACTCCCGGATACCGTAGGAGTGCTTTGGGTGTGCCAAACGTCACAACGTAACTGGGTGGCTATAAAGGTACACTACAGGTATCTCCGAAAGTGTCTGTTGGGTTGGCACGAATCGAGACTGGGATTTGTCACTCCATGTAAACGGAGAGGTATCTCTGGGCCCACTCAGTAGGACATCATCATAATGTGCACAATGTGATCAAGGAGTTGATCACGGGATGATGTGTTACGGAATGAGTAAAAGAGACTTGCCAATAACGAGATTGAACAAGGTATCGGGATACCGACGATCGAATCTCGGGCAAGTATCGTACCGCTAGACAAAGGGAATTGTATACGGGATTGATTAAGTCCTTGACATCGTGATTCATCCGATGAGATCATCGTGGAACATGTGGGAGCCAACATGGGTATCCAGATCCCGCTGTTGGTTATTGGCCGGAGAGTCATCTCGGTCATGTCTGCATGGTTCCTGAACCCGTAGGGTCTACACACTTAAGGTTCGATGACGCTAGGGTTATAGGGAAAGTATGTACGTGGTTACCGAATGTTGTTCGGAGTCCCGGATGAGATCCTGGACGTCACGAGGAGTTCCGGAATGGTCTGGAGGTAAAGATTTATATATGGGAAGTCCTGTTTTGGTCACCGAAAAAGTTTCGGGTTTTATCGGTAATGTACTAGGACCACCGGGAGGGTCCCGGGGGTCCACCAAGTGGGGCCACAAGCCCCGGAGGGCTGCATGGGCCAAGTGTGGGAGGGGACCAGCCCCAGGTGGGCTGGTGCGCCCCCCCCCACACACACACAAGGGCCCAAGGCGCCTAAAGGGGAGGAAGGGGGCAAACCCTAGGGCAGATGGGCCCTAAGGCCCACCCTAGGTGCGCCTCCCCCTCTCCCCCTTGTGGCCGCCACCCAGATGGGATCTGGGGGCTTCCGCCACCCCTAGGGAGGGAACCCTAGGTGGGGGCGCAGCCCCTCCCCTCCCCCTATATATACTTGAGGTTTGGGCTGCCCAATACACACGAGTTCCTCTCCCAGTTGGCGCAGCCCTACCCCTCTCCCTACTCGTCTCTCGTAGTGCTTAGCGAAGCACTACTGGAGTCCCGCACTCCTCCACCACCACCACGCCGTCATGCTGCTGCTGGATGGAGTCTTCCCCAACCTCTCCTTCTCCCCTTGCTGGATCAAGGCGTAGGAGACGTCACCGGGCTGTACGTGTGTTGAACACGGAGGTGCCGTCCGTTCGGCACTAGGATCATCGGTGATTTGGATCACACGAGTACGACTCCATCAACCCCGTTCTCTTGAACGCTTCCGCGTAGTGATCTACAAGGGTATGTAGATGCACTCTCCATCCCTTGTTGCTGGTCTCTCCATAGATAGATCTTGGTGACACGTAGGAAAATTTTGAATTTCTGCTACGTTCCCCTTCAGTTTTGTGATATAGAACCATTCCTGTTGCCATATCCTGACGGTGTCCACAAAGACTCCCTTTGGCCAGCTGACTTTGGGGAGCTTGCTTACCATGGCACCACCGCAGTCCGCGTGTTGCCCGTCGACCACCTTCGACTTCACGTTGAAAATCTTGAGCCATAAACCGAAGTGCGGAGGGACGCGGAGGAAAGCCCCACACACGACGATGAATGCCGAGATGTGGAGGAACGAATTGGGGGCCAGATCGTGAAAATCTATCCCGTAGTAAAACATGAGACCCCTCACAAAGGGGTGAAGGGCGAATCTGAGTTCGCGAAGGAAGTGGGGATGAATACCACCCTCTCGCCAGGCTCCAGAGTGGGGATGACCTGCGTCGGATCGGGAAGCGTGTGCTTGATTTCCGCGGTTAGATACCGTGCCTCCTACAGCTCCTTGATATTCTCCTCCATGACAGAGGAAGCCATCCACTTGCCCTGATAGTTGGCCATGGTTGGAGGAGTTGCGGAGGGAAGAAAAGCTTGGAACTTGGGCGCTAGAGCTCAAGGATGAGGAGGCAGAGAGAGAGAGAGAGAATGAGGTGTGGGACGGAAGAGGTGGATTCTATCCACTTATATGGACTGCAAATATCAAGCGTCCCCCTCCCTTGAGCCTTAAAACTCTCCTGTTCCCAAGGGGTCGTGCGAACGGCACAGTTAGATTACCAAAACTTGTATTGATGAGAATCTTGCAATAAGGGGACACGATCTATGCTTTGACAAGACGTGTCGATAGGAGTTGCGTGTTAAAACGCGAGGCGGGTGGCCAAAAAATGGTTCAAAATGGCAGCAGAGCTAAGCGTGACGTTTCGCCGAAAAAAGTTGTCGATGGATATATCTTGTTTTTAAGTATAATGCTTTTATGGTTGGAAGGTTAACCTATTAAACAGATCCAGACATAGTTCTTGTTGATCAACTACTTTAAAGTATTCGGAGGAGGAAGCCGCCTTGCAATGCCGAAGACAATTTGTGCGCCGGACACATCGTCATTGAAGCATGGTTCAGGGGCTACTGAGGGAGTCCTGGATTAGGGGGTCCTCGGGCATCCGGACTATGCAACATGGGCCAGACTAATGGGTCGTGAAGATACAAGATAGAAGACTTTCCCACGTGTCTGGATGGGACTCTCCTTTACGTGGATGGCAAGCTTGACATTCGGATATGAAGATTCCTTTCTCAGTAAACCGACTTTGTACAACCATAACCCCCTCTGGTGTTTATATAAACCGGAGGGTTTAGTCCATAGAGGCAATCATAATCATACAGGCTAGACATCTAGCGTTTAGCCATTACGATCTCGTGGTAGATCAACTCTTGTAACCCCTATACTCATCAAAGTCAATCAAGCAGTACGTAGGATATTACCTCCATCAAGAGGGCCCGAACCTGGGTAAACATTGTGTTCCCTGCCTCCTGTTACCCTCGATCCTTAGACACACAGTTCTGGACCCCCTACCCGAGATCCGCCGGTTTTGACACCGACAATGGGCTTTTGGAATCACTTGATACTTGCGAACCATGCCTCACGGGCAAGATGACTAAGACTATGTTCTTCGGAACAATGGAGCGAGCCACTGACTTATTGGAAATAATACATACTGATGTATGCGGTCCGATGAGTGTTTAGGCTCGCGGCGGGTATCGTTATTTCTGACATTCACGGATGATTTGAGCAGATATGGGTATATCTACTTAATGAAACATAAGTCTGAAACATTTGAAAAGTTCAAAGAATTTCAAAGTGAAGTGGAAAATCATCGTAACAGGAATACAAAATTTCTACGATCTGATCGTGGAGGTGAATATTTGAGTTATGAGTTTTGTCTTCATTTGAAACAATGTGGAATAGTTTCGCAACTCACGCCACCTGGAACACCACAGCGTAATGGTGTGTCCGAATGTCATAACCGTACTTTATTAGATATGGTGCGATCTATGATGTCTCTTACTAATTTACCACTATAGTTTTGGGGGTATGCTTTAGAGATGGATGCATTCACATTAAATAGGGCACTATCTAAATCCGTTGAGACGACACGTTATGAACTGTCGTTTGGCATGAAAGCTATGCTGTCGTTTCTTAAAGTTTGGGGTTGCGATGCTTATGTGAAAAAGCTTCAACCTGGTAAGCTCGAACCCAAATCACAGAAATGCGTCTTCATAGGATACCCAAAGGAAACTGTTGGGTACACCTTCTATCACATATCCGAAGGCAAGATATTCGTTGCTAAGAATGGATCATTTCTAGAGATTCTCTCGAAAGAAGTGAGTGGGAGGAAAGTAGAACTTGATGAGGTAAATGTACCTTCTCCCGAATTGAAAAGTAGTACATCACAGAAATCAGTTCCAGTGATGCCTACACCAATTAGTGAGGAAGTTAATGATGATGATCATGAAACTTAAGATCAAGTTACTACCGAACCTCGTAGGTCAACCAGAATACGGTCCGCACCAGAGTGGTACGGTAATCCTGTTCTAGAGGTCATGTTACTAGACCATGACGAACCTACGAACTACGAGGAAGCGATGTTGAGCCCAGATTCCGCAAAATGGCTTAAGGCCATGAAATCTGAGATGGGATCCATATATGAGAACAAAGTGTGGACTTTGGTTGACTTGCCCAATGATCAGCAAGCCATAGAGAATAAATGGATCCAAGAAGAAGACTGACGCTGACGGTAATATTACTATCTACAAAGCTTGACTTGTTACTAAAGGTTTTCGACGAGTTCAAGGAGTTGACTATGATGAGACCTTCTCACCCGTAGCGATGCTTAAGTCTGTCCGAATCATGTTAGCAATTGCTGCATTTTATGATTATGAAATTTGGCAAATGGATGTCAAAACTGCATTCCTTAATGGATTTCTTAAAGAAGAGTTGTATATGATGCAACCAAAAGGTTTTGTCGATCCTAAAGGTGCTAACGAAGTGTGTAAGCTCCGGCGATCCATTTATGGACTAGTGCAAGCATCTCGGAGTTGGAATATATGCTTTGATAGTGTGATCAAAGCATATGGTTTTATACAGACTTTTGGAGAAGCCTATATTTACAAGAAAGTGAGTGGGAGCTCTATAGCATTTCTAATATTATATGTGGATGACATATTGTTGATTGGAAATAATACATAATTTCTGGATAGCATAAAAGGATACTTGAATAAGAATTTTTCAATGAAAGACCTCGGTGAAGCTGCTTATATATTGGGCATCAAGATCTATAGAGATAGATCAAGACGCTTAATTGGACTTTCACAAAGCACATACCTTGATAACGTTTTGAAGAAGTTCAAAATGGACCAGTCAAAGAAAGGTTTCTTGCATGTGTTACAAGGTGTCAAGTTGAGTCAGACTCAATGCCTGACCACTGCAGAAGATAGAGAGAAAATAAAAGTCATTCCCTATGCTTCAGCCATAGTTTCTATCATGTATGCAATGGTGTGTACCAGACCTGATGTGTGCCCTGCTATAAGTTTAGCAGGGAGGTACCAAAGTAATCCAAGAGTGGATCACTGGACAACTGTCAAGAACATCCTGAAATACCTGAAGAGTACTAAGGATATGTTTCTCATTTATGGAGGTGACAAAGATCTTGTCGTAAATGGTTACGTTGATTCAAGCTTTGACACTAATCCGGATGACTCTCTTGTAAACTGGACACGTATTTATATTAAATGGTGGAGCTATAAGTTGGTGCAGTTCCAAGCAGAGCATCACAGCGGGATCTACATGTGAAGCGGAGTACATAGCTGCTTCACAAGCAGTAAATGAAGGAGTCTGGATGAAGAAGTTCATATCTGATCTAGGTGTAATACCTAGTGCACCGGGTCCAATGAAAATCTTTTGTGACAATACTGAAGCAATTGCCCTGGCAAAGGAATCCAGATTTCACAAGAGAACCAAACACATCAAGAGACACTTCAATTCCATCTGCGATCAAGTCAAGGAGGGAGACATAGAGATTTGCAAGATACATACGGATCTGAATGTTGTAGACCCGTTGACTAAGCCTCTTCCACGAGAAAAACATGATCAACACCAAGACTCCATGGGTGTTAGAATCATTACTATGTAATCTAGATTATTAACTCTAGTTCAAGTGGGAGACTCAAGGAAATATGCCCTAGAGGCAATAATAAAGTTGTTATTTATATTTCCATATATCATGATAAATGTTTATTATTCATGCTAGAATTGTATTAACCGAAAACTTAGTACATGTGTGAATACATAGACAAAACATAGTGTCCCTAGTATGCCTCTACTTGACTAGCTCGTTAATCAAAGATGGTTAAGTTTCCTGACCATAGACATGTGTTGTCATTTGATGAACGGGATCACATCATTAGAGAATGATGTGATGGACAAGACCATCCGTTAGCTTAGCATAATGATCGTTGACTTTTATTGCTATTGCTTTCTTCATGACTCATACATATTCATCTGACTATGAGATTATGCAACTCCCGAATACCGGAGGAACACCTTGTGTGCTATCAAACGTCACAATGTAACTGGATGATTATAAAGATGCTCTACAGGTGTCTCCGAAGGTGTTTGTTGGGTTGGCATATATCAAGATTAGGATTTGTCACTCCAACTATCGGAAAGGCATCTCTGGGCCCTCTCGGTAATGCACGTCACTATAGGCCTTGCAAGCAATGTGACTAATGTGTTAGTTACGGGATGATGCATTACGGAACGAGTAAAGAGACTTGTCGGCAACGATATTGAACTAGATATGATGATACCGACGATCGAATCTCGGGGAAGTAACATACCGATGACAAAGGGAATAACGTATGTTGCTATTGTGGTTTGACCGATAAAGATCTTCATAGAATATGTAGGAACCAATATGAGCATCCAGGTTCCGCTATTCGTTATTGACCGAAGATATGTCTCGGTCATGTCTACATAGTTCTCAAACCCGTAGGGTCCGCACGCTTAACGTTCGATGACGATTTCTATTATGTCTTATATGTTTTGGTGATCGAAGTTTGTTCGGAGTCTCAGATGAGATCACGGACATGACGAGGAGTCTCTAAATGGTCGAGAGGTAAAGATTCATATATTGGAAGGTTATATATGGACACCGGAATGGGTTCGAAGAGATTCGTGGATTTTTCGGAGTACCGG
>NC_041382.1:502888939-502908216 GCF_002162155.2 Triticum dicoccoides | reverse complement strand
CATAGTGGAGAGGATGAGGCAGGCCACAGGAGGTGGCGACACCCCCCCTAGCAGTTTGAATTGGACAAGGGGTGGGGGGCGCGACCCCCCTTTCCTTCTACCTCTCCCCTCTTTCCCCTTTCCCCCTCTTCGTTGGAAGGAAGGGGGGCGACTAGGACTAGGAGTCCTAGTGGTACTCCCCCCACTTGGCGCGCCCCCTAGGGTCGGTCGGCCTCCCCTCTCCTCCTTTATATATGGGGCAGGGGGTACCCAAAGGCACATCAATTGTTCTCTTAGCCGTGCGTAGTGCTCCCCTCCACCGTTTACTCCTCCGATAATGGCGTCGTAGTGCTTAGGCGAAGCCCTGCGTGGATCACATCACCATCACCATCATCACGCCGTCGTGCTGACGGAACTCTCCCTCGACCCTCTGCTGGATCAAGAGTTCGAGGGACGTCATCGAGCTGAACGTGTGCTGAACATAGAGGTGCCGTACATTCGGTACTAAGATCGGTTGGATCATGAAGATGTTTGACCACATCAACCGCGTTAACCTAATGTTTCCGCTTTCGGTCTACGAGGGTACGTGGACACACTCTCCCCTCTCATTGCTATGCATCTCCTAAATAGATCTTGCGTGAGCGTAGGATTTTTTTTTAAAAAAATTGCATGCTATGTTCCCCAGCATGAAGGATAAAAAGAAGACAAAGGATTTGACCGACAAAAATGTACATTTGCCAGTGTGTAGCGTCTGTGAGTAATTCCCTACTTTAATAATAAATAATTTTTTATTATGGACGTCAACGCCGATCTAGCGTTAGAATTGGGAGGGGACTCGAATGAACGATTCGTTCGCCCCATCAGCTTCGAACAAGCGAACCACCTTGTTTCCCTTTGAGCATTTGCATAGCGGTGGTTCGCACGACCCCTTGATAGCACATGTAGCTCACGGAGAAAACATGGTAGTCCCCATTAACTCAGTTTTTGGAAGAAAAAAACAGCTATCAACAAAAAGATGAAAAATTCATGATACAAACATAAATTTCATTTCTCATGATCTAAACTGTAACAACATGAATAGTCCGATGGCAGCTTTAAACATAAGAAATATTTTTCTACATCATGACAAAAATTATAAAAATTAGGGTGTTTATAAATACAAAGAAACGTGTTTACTAATACAACCATGGAAAGCTAGAAACATTGTAATGGCCACATGGGAAATAAAATGATATTTTCTTTCTCAGAAAAAGCATTGTAAATCTTGAAAATTGTTTGTTGTCATCACATCGCCTGATTTACCAAAAAAATCATTTTGTAAGATAGTGGCAAAAAAACTGAAGGCAAAATGTGAAAAATAGCCAAATAAATTGCCATGGTATCTTCAAATAATTTGCCATCATATGGTCGATATGATTGCCATGGTATGTTCAAAAGTAATTTGCCATGCTATTTTTTACTATGGTTAGTTGAATAAATTTGCCGTGGTGTAAATAATAATTTTCCAATGGTCAAAAGTTTACCAAAAAAGAATTTACCATGGTTATGTTCAAAATAAAAAATTCATCGTGTGTGCAATTAAATTTGCCATGGTGTGTACAATAAAGCTTGGCGTGGAACAAAAAAATAGGATTGCTATGCAAAATGTATTGTGTAGAAAACAATTTTATTTATAAAATTGCCAAATAAATATTGTAAAATTGCCATGTAATAAAGTAGAAACATTTCTAAAATTGTCATGAATAAGGTCGAAAATTCCTAAAGCTTGCCATTGGATTATTACAAAAAGACCTGGATTTGCCATGCTTGGAAAAACAATAAAATAAGAATTTGCCATGTCATTTGTCACATCCAGAATTATGTGACAGGTTTCAATCAGAATTGTCACATACAACAAGTGATTTTAGACGAAGAAACATGCAAGAACTGTTAAGTTGATTTTAACTTAACAAAATCCAAAATTTGCCATGTGACCATTAGAAACATTTACAAAAAATTGCACAGTCTTATACACCATATAATCCAAAAAAATTCCAGCTAATAATGAATTTTGTTTGTCATGTGGAATAAAGTAGAGTAAGGAAAATGATAAGTTGGTAGCAAACAGAATAATAGTACAACAAAGTAAAATGACAAAAATAGAACTAGGAAGTAAAGTGGTTTCCTACAATAAAGAAATTAGGCGAGGAGAGAATTCTGTTCATGGTATACATCAAGCGTGCTTGTCCGATGGTTATAGTAGTTACCTTGTATCATGAATATAGTATTTGACTTGTGTGTTTGGTAGGCGGTTCACTCTAAGGTTATGGAATCCTCCTCGCGGGATTATGTTCCATATAATGGTCCTGCTTCGCCGTTGCCACGGAGTGATCGTCTCCACAATTAAGGTTCTTGGACCGGAACCAAGCATTAAGTTAAATGGATCACCATTATCTCATATTGCCTTCGATCCTCATAGATGTCTTCACCTGTCACATCAAAGGTTGCAGATTTCCTAAACAACATATGTTACTTGTTTAGGTCTTTAGATCGTGTTGCTTGGGCCCTTAAATTGGACAACACGCATATAGTTCACCACAATGTAACAACTTACTAGACAGATCACAAGACTACAAACACAAATTACGACATATAGATCAGGCACAAATGTATCTTACCACTCACCTACATCTCCCACACACAAAGTGAATTACTCACTCATCATACGGGAATATCCAATCATGCCAGAGAATAACACATATGAAAACCATATCGATAATATCGTGAAGATCTACAATAGAAGCAAATGATCCAACAAGTCTTGATCTCCAGATAAGTATGGATAGAGTTTGCAACTCGATCTCACAACTTGGAATTCCTCTTACACCAATTATAGAGATGAAAGGACCAAAACTATGAAGATCCCCGATGGTTCTCCGGATCTCTTCTCTGTCTTGGCAGTGGTAGCGGCGGCTAGGGTTCTCTGATCGCCTCCCCCCTTCATGAAAGTGTCTTGTATAGACGTGGTGGGGCTGTAGGCACCTCATACGACCAACAATGCGAGTGGAGTGCTCGCATGGAAGGTCGTCTTTTGCTCCGCCTCGCCTGGTGGCTTGGCCTTTAACATGGAAGTTGCTCCATTTGCTCTGATTTCTCGTAATTCTCCTTGGTTTCTTCTAGATGCAATATTTCCTGTCAAACAACGGAAAAATGATTTTTCTTCTCTATTGAAGGATTAGCATTAGAAGTAATCGAGAAGAAGTGTGAATCCGACGAAAACCAAGCGAAACCATTTTGCAAATAACCGTAAATTCTCGAGCCAATAATGGGCACTACGAAAATGTGTAAAACTTGCCACTTGACAAATTTGAAAATTCATAAATCTGTCATGCAGACATTACGGAAATGTGTGAACTTTCCATGTCTAGAAAACAAGCATGACATGAATTTTATCATAGTGTATATACTAGGTTTGCGACAGACACTTGGCAAATTTGGCATGGGACAAAAAAAAGAATTGCCATGTTTTTTTAATAAACTAGCCATAGTGAATACAGTAGATTTGTCATGGACACTGGGAAAATTTGGAAATGGTGCATGAACGTAAAAATTGCCATGGACACTTGGAAAATTTGGAAATGGTGCATGAAAGTAAAAATTGCCATGCAAATTCAATCAAAACTTTATCTTGGTGACAATTTTTAATTTTGTTTTGTAAAATTGTCAAGTACCTAAAACATTTTTTTGCATATTTTGGCACCCGACAACCACAAATGATTATTTAAAATTAATCTATGTAAAATATCAGTTTGAGTTTACAACAAAGACAACATGTTTTAAAATTACACAAAAAAGGAAAAACAAGCATTAAAACGTTTCGTAGTTTTGAGATTGCCATGGAATACAATTAATAGGACGTTCGGCTTTATAGCTTTGTATCGAGATATTCAGAATGGAAAATATTTGATTTGTGTGTTTGGTAGGCGGTTCACTCTATGGTTATGGAATCCTCCTCGCGGGATTATGTTCCATATAATGGTCCTGCTTCGTCGTTGCCACGGAGTGGCCGTCTTCACAATTAAGGTCTTTGGACTGGAACCAAGCATTAAGTTAAATGGATCACCATTATCTCATATTGTCTTCGATCATCATAGATGTCTTGACCTGTCACATCAAAGGTCGCAGATTTCCTAAACAACATATGTTACTTGTTTAGGTCTTTAGATCGTGTTAGTTGGGCCCTTAAATTGGACAACACGCATAGAGTTCATCATAATGTAACAATTTAGTAGACATATCACAAGACTACAAACACAAATGACGACATATAGATCAGGCACAAATGTATCTTACCACTCATCTACATCTCCCACATACAGAGGGAATTAATCACTCATCATAAGGGAATATCCAATCATACCAGAGAATAACACATAGAAGCAAATGATCCAACAAGTCTTGATCTCCAGATAAGTACGAATAGAGTTTGCAACTCGATCTCACAACTTGGAATTCCTCTTACACCAATTATGGAGATGAAAGGACCAAAACTATGAAGATCCCCCGTAGTTCTCCGTATCTCTTCTCTGTCTTGGCAGTGGTAGCGGCGGCTAGGGTTCTTTGATCGCCTCCCCCCTTCATGAAAGCGTCTTGTATAGACGTGGTGGGGCCGTAGGCACCTCATACGACCAGCCATGCGAGCGGGAGTGCTCGCAAGGAAGACCGTCTTTTGCTCTGTCTCACGTGGTGGCTTGGCTTTTAACATGGAAGTTGCTCCATTTGCTCTGATTTCTCGTAATTCTCCTTGGTTTCTTCTAGATGCAATATTTCCTGTCAAACAATGGAAAAATAATTTTTCTTCTCTATTGAGGGATTAGCGTTAGAAGTAATCGAGAAGAAGTGTGAATCCGACGAAAACCAAGCGAAACCATTTTGCAAATAACCGTAAATTCACATGCCGATCACGAGGCACGCGCGTACCTGTCGCACAAGAGGCAAACACCCCCGCAGGAAACGAACGGTGCTGGCGAGCCGACCCAGCCTCACCCGATGCTCGTGGAGCAATGCACAAGGCATCCCATGCAGGAGTAACAAAAAACAACGCAAAAAGATGGTCTAAGCGCGCCTGTGGCTCATGTGTCATGGATCCACGAGGAAATCGGTTGGGTGCTGATCTCCTGGGGAGATCGGATGACGGGAAACTTGCCAGGCGCGCGCGAAACGGCCCATGTTGAGGGCAGTCGCGAGCATCGAGAAGGCAGGTACTCCATCGTACTCCCTCCGTCCGGTGAAAAGTGTACATCTAGCTTCAAAATTTGTCCACAAAAAAGTGTACTCCCTCCGTTCAATGAAGAGTATACATCTTGCTTCAAAATTTGTTCACAAAAAATTGTACTTCTATCTTCTCAATGCACTTTAAAGTAGAAAAAAATACTTCTCTCATCACATGGTAATCAAGACCAGTAGCAGTCTACACATGGTCTTCTTAATTTCTACATGCACTTAGCTCATTGGGGGTTGGGTAATTAAAGAGGAGAGATGGTGACTTGCACCTTTTCAATGCATTTTTTTACCTAACTCCATAATTTGTTCTAAAATTTCTAGATGTACACTCTTCACCGGTGGAAGGGAGTAAAAAAAAAGCTCTCTCATCACACAGTAATCAAGACCAATAGCAATCTACACATGATCTTTTAAATTTCTGCATGCACTTAGCTCATTGGGGGTTAGGTAATTAAAAAGGAAAGAGAGGTTTATACCTTTTCAATGCATTTTTTACTAACTCCATAATTTGTTCTAAAAAAAATTAAATGTACACTTTTCACCGGACGAAACGGTTATTTTATAAGAGTAAAATATGATAAGTTGTATTGATCGACGTGAAGTGACTTTTGGCGAATCCAGAGGGCAGACCGAAAGGGTTGCTGAGATTTACAAAGAGACTCTATATAAAGAGAGAGAAAAGATATTTATATGAATTTTATTGTTGGCCAACCTTAGTCTATTGGGCTAAATCCACCACCGGAAATGACCATATAAATAGTTAGGATTCTCTCAGGAGTAGACGGAAAATCTAGAAGGTGCTATTTTGGTTAACCATGATCTAGGGGGTGTTGTGTCAACAGATCTCTCCCCATATACGTCTTTTCAACTGTTGTTGATCGTGCTTTACGTGTAGACTGATTCATGCACTAGTCGGAAAAGGGCTTTGGTGCTGGTAACACAAGAAGAATCTCGGTAGTGCGATGGTTTGTTTGATAATACTACCTGGAATAGACAACTCGGCGCAGGTTCCTCTCATGGTATGGTTGAAACGCCAGACAGCGACGGGTTGGACATTCATCACGAGACCACAGGAATGGATTCGTCCGTCCGGCCGGCCGGCCCCGTAGGTAGCCAGGCACAGATGCTTTCGGCCACTTGAGTGTACTTCTCGTTTAGGCACATTAGCACGAGACATATGTATTCTCCCGCCACCTTTAACCACCACTTTAAGAGAGGATGCGTTGCGTTGCGTTCGTTGAGTACTCCATTGTTGTTGCTTTGCTTGGATCGGTGGCATCTTGGTTTGACGCTTTGGGAGGGGAGAAAAGAAGATGAGCGATCAGCTGGTCGGCTACGGTAAAGCACGCCATTTCTTTGGTTCCATGAATGGATGGACGGGTCGACCGCATCCGAATAGTTATCCCAACTGAATCGGTTTGCCGTATGATATGATGCAGCTGCCGGTCGGCTTGCCCGTGATCGGCACCACGAAAACGAATGCTTCTCCGTAAGAGGTGAGGTTGTCCATCGGATCGGATCAATCGCATCGTTGCAGCTAATATAATGCTTTGAGGCCATTTACATCCGGACCTCTCGTACCTGTTCAGACCGTCCAGTTACCGACCGGTCAAAAAGCCAACCTAACCTGGCCTCTCAAATCGTAGACAAACATCCGGGCTAACCGACACCCCTCAGATCCAATCCAAATATAAAACGGATATGGGACGGTCCGGGCACGTCCGCCTGACAGGCCCGACACCATCACCGACCCCACAGTTATCCCACAAAAACCCAATCCAGACGCCTCGCTCCGAATCCTAGCTCACTCTCTCACTCCGTCCTCTCCTCTCCCTCCTCAGTTTCGATCCCATCCACTAAGATGTCCAACTCCGACAGTGACTCCTACTTCAAGCTCGACTGTGAGAAGGGGATGACCCTCTGCATTGCGTTGGAGCGCTCCAAGATGGAGACCGACGGCAACTCCGGATCTGGAGTGTCGCCGCAGCTCCTACGCCAACGCAACGCAGACGCCGGAGCTGGACCCTCCCGGCCTGTGCGCAGCGACTCCAGGACAGCGCAATCCGCACCACCCCCGTGTCGTTTCCTTCCCCCACCGGCCGCTCCTCCACATGGGCAGCGGTGGATGCTAGTGCCTGCACGCGCCGCGCGCCGCGAGAGGCAGCATGCACGGGAGAGGGACCAATGGAGCAGTCCGCACGTCGTCGCCCTGAGATGCAGGCGGACCCTGACGAGGATGCGCGGCTCCTCGCATGGGTCTCCCGCCGGTCCCTCATGGCGGAGGAGACAGACACTCGCCGCTTTCGACGGAAGAATGCCAAGGCGCTCCGGCTTGCTATTAAACAGTCAAAGCGCGAGGCGAAGGAGGCAACGGTGGAGAAGGCTCAGGTCGTCAAGTTGAAGCGGGAACAAGACATGACGGTCTTCAGATGAAAGGGCTCATCGTCCTCTCTGACTCCGACACCACGACGGCGACCACGACAGTTGCACCTACTCGGACGACCAAGACCCTCCACCTGTGGCGGGAGCTTACAGCTGCGTCGACGACCGAAAAGGGCAAAGGCCCCGCGAGGAAATGGTGAAGCTCCGCCCTTTTCGTCTTTAATTTCAAGTTCTTAGTAATCTAAGTTAAATTTGTCCGTCGTTTATGTGAATTATGTGACCTTTGGCGATCATTTGGAGATCCGTTGCTGAATGGAAATGTGCATTTCTATGTTTGATTCTATGTTTGTTCGATGATCTATGTTGTTTAGTTCCATGTTACATGCTTAGTATGATATAAAAGCATCTACAACTTGGTGCCCTATATCCGTCTCATACGCCTAAGCAGGCCGTCCGGTCACTGGCCGGTTACAAAATACCAACCCAATCGAAAACTCTCAAACTTACCTCAAACGTCCGGGCTGACCGGCACCCCCCATATCCGTCTTAAATATAGGATGGATATGAGGTGATCCGGGCACGCCCGCCACATCAGCCCGGCCCACCGCTGGCCCACCCTGACCCCACAAGAACTCCCGTGTGACAGAAACCCTAGCTCACTCCAGCTCCCCTCTCCTCCCCTTCCCGACGTTCCCATTTTCCCAATCTGCCAAATTCCTAGCGCCGGCGAGCATGTGCAGCATCGGCAGCCACTCCGGAGATGAGGCGGAGCCGGCGCTCTGTATCGCGCTCGAGCGCTCGCTGGTCGATGCGGGTGGCAACTCCTGGTCCGGTGTGACGCCCCCTGTCGCGCCAGCGCTGATGCCGGCGCCGGCCCTTCCCGCCCGGCGCGCGGATCTACGAGGCCTACCAAATCTGCATCTCTCGTCCGACGGCCTCCTCCACCTCCGGCCGCTGCTCCGCGCGGGCAGCGCTGGGTTCTAGTGCCCGCTCAGCCGACGCCGCGGATGAGGACTCCAGAGTCGGAGGCACAAGCTGCCCGCCGCGAGAGGCAGAGGGCTGGCGGGTACGACGGGTCTGCGCAGTCTACCCACCAACGCCGGGTGCCCGACGAGGAGGGCCGTCTCTTCTAGTGGGCGTGCCGCCGGTCACTAATTGAGGCAGAGACGAAGGCCCGACGGCTCCAGAGGTCCAACGCCAAGCAGCTCCGGCTCGCCATTGAGCAATCCGAGCGGGAGGTGCCGAGGTGGCCAAGCTCAAGCGCCAGCAAGACAACGTCGTCCGACGCTTGCAAGGCTTCATTGTCATCTTCGATTCCTCATCCTCCGACCGGTCCGACATGGACCCACCTCTTGCCGCGGACTCCTAGAGCTGCGTCGACGACCGGAAGGGCAAAGGGCCGGCGAGGAAGTGGTGAAGATCCGTCTTTATTTCAAGTTTTTAGTTGTAGTTTGAACTTGTTCGTCGTATTGTGTGTATTATGTGAACTTTGGCTATCTTTCGATGATCCGGCTGTGATACTTTGATGAACCTATTGTGCATTTGTATGCCTGCTCATGATCTATCTAGTTTTTAGCAACGTTGCATGGGTTAGTATAAAAAAAGGGACGGAATATGAGATACGTGGGTGTAGAGCCGTGGATATAGGGAGTGCTCGGTTAGTGCCTTGTCCGCGGGCGTTTGAATGGCTGGATTTGTTAAGTCCGGCTGTAGATGCTCTAATGTACCGGATATGAGATATATGAATGTGGAAGTCAGGATTTGAGGAGATGTTTGAGGGTTCGGATTTGTCTATCATGGCGGACGCGTCCGTAAAAGTTTAAGGGCCTGGATTTGTCCATCACGGATGTAGATGCTTTGACGTACGAATACGATGGTTGCTTTATGGTGGCGCGCATGGCCCGCGTCCATGTCACAAGCATCGATTCGCGATTGGAAAAGAAGAAGAAAAGAGACGAGTCGTATGTATGGGGCCTGGCATCGGCATGTGCCCGGCTGAAGCGCGAGACACGGACACGGTGTGCTGTGCGAATCCAGGCAGGACGCCCGCCAGGAATCATCATCAATCAACCGACGAGGCGCGCATCTTGATCTGAGGAGTCGACGCGGCACCAGTGGAGTTTTGTGACTGTGTGCCCACAAACAATTATAGGTCCCTCTCCTCTCCTCTCGTCGTAAAGGGGTGGAAAAGGACCCCGACGTGAGTGGTCTTTATTCAGGCCGAACCTTGCTTGTCGTTCAGTTCATCTTCTGCCTCAGCCTGTGAAATGAGAACTCGGGAGCACCGAAAAGCAAGGAACAAGGAAAAGGCGCCTCGTCCGTCCGTCCGTCCATCCATCACCATGCACCTGGTCTTGGTGGGAGCAGCTAGCTAGCCCGTGATCGATGCCTATTCCCTCTCATGAGACTAAAACAAGCAAACAAATCTGGGTTTGGGCCAAAAGTTGCTGCTAAAAGTGTTGTCTTGTGGTGGATGATGTTGCCGGGAACGCTGATAGATCTCGATCGTGTTCTCTCCACTACTTCTCCAGCATGATTCCGTCATTTTACCCCTGCTCAGCCTCGTGCGCTGATGCCCCCCACTTATAAATCAAAAGCACCGATCCTCGACTAAAAATAAAATAAAATCAAAAGCAGCGGCATATCAATGGCATGTCCGAGACTTGATTTTTTTCGAAAAGGGGAAAAAAAACCCGGCCTCTGCATCAGCATGATGCATACGGCCCTTTTATTAAAAAATGAAGTACTGCCAACATGGTTCCAATGGTCGTAGAAAAGTAGAAAAAGCTCACACAGAGCCAAAAAAGGCTAGAAACAACAACTAGCCAAATCAAGATGCCACAACCGGCTGGGTAAAGTAGATAGGAAAACTAAATGCCTATCCTATTACATGACCGCCATCCAAACCGGTTGAAGATATCCCGAGCTACCATCTCCCAGCGGACAGACCCGGTAACCAAATGCTCCCTGGCCTCCGTCTGGGTGAGTGGCGACCACGAACGAATCAGTGTCGTAGTCCGGAATAAAACCTGCAAAAATTGTATACATGATATTCTGTTAAAGACCAAATCATTTCTGCAATTCCAGATAGTCCACAACAAAGCACAAGCCCCAACCCGAATATGTCTCGCTACGTTAGACTCAAACCCATTAAGCCATGTCCCAAAGAACGCATAAACAGAAGTCGGGGGTTTGATATTGAAAGCAATGTGGACCGTCTGCCAAAGTACCTTGGCCAGCGGGCAATCAAAAAATAGGTGTTTAATAGTCTCATCCCGATCGCAGAAACTACACCTAGTAGGTCCTGTCCAATTACGCTTCATCAAGTTATCCTTAGTTAAAATTACTTGTTTATGGACAAACCACATAAACACTTTTATTTTCAAAGGAACTTTGACATCCCACACATGTTTGGACGTAGGAATGGAGTTCAAATTAATTACATCAATATACATTGATTTAACCGTGAATACTCCAGACTTAGTCAACTTCCAGCGTAATTCATCGGGTTGTTGAGAAAGCTGCACTTCCATCAGTCTCCTAACCAGACGGAGCCATTCTTCCCAACGATTGCCCGCTAGCACTCGTCTGAACTGTATATTAAGGGGGATAGATTGAAAGACCGATGCAACGGACACCTCACGTCGTTGAACAATGCGGTACAAAGAGGGATATTGGATGGCTAAGGGTGTGTCACCGAGCCAAGTATCTTCCCAGAAACGTGTACTCGTGCCGTTTCCAAGAACAGACTTTGTCCTATTAAACAACGCCTGCTTGACCTTCATGAGACCCTTCCAGAAGGGCGAGTCGGTAGGCCTTACTGTGACCTGTGACAAGGTTTTTGACTGGAGGTACTTGCCGCGAAGGATTTGAGCCCATATAGCATCATTTTCCAACGAAAGCTTCCACAGCCACTTGCTAAGAAGGCATTTATTCTTAATTTCTAGATTCTCAATACCTAGACCCCCTTGGTCTTTCGGTCTACAGATGATATCCCACTTAGCAAGCCTATATTTTCTTTTAAGCTCATCACCCTGCCAAAAGAACCGCGATCTATAGAAGTCCAGTCTCTTCCTAACACCAACTGGTACCTCAAAGAACGAGAGAAGAAACATCGGCATACTTGTGAGCACCGAATTAATTAGGATTAATCGGCCTCCATATGACATGAGTTTGCCCTTCCAGCAGCTCAGTTTCTTCTCAAATCGGTCCTCGATGCACTTCCATTCTCTGTTCGTTAGCCTACGATGGTGAATAGGAATTCCCAAATATGAGAATGGTAGCTCTCCCAACTCACATCCAAACAATTGCCTATAAGCATCCTGTTCATCTTTGGCCCTACCAAAACAGAACAGCTCGCTCTTATGAAAGTTTATCTTTAACCCGGTCAATTGTTCAAATAGGCATAACACCGGCTTCATATTTCTTGCCTTAGCCAAGTCATGCTCCATAAAGATGATTGTATCATCAGGGTATTGTAGGATAGAAACACCTCCATCAATAAGATGAGGCACCAATCCACCTACTTGACCATTTTCCTTAGCCCTTCCTATCAAGACTGCCAACATATCCACCACTATGTTAAACAAGATAGGGGACATCGGATCTCCTTGTCTTAGGCCTTTATGTGTCTGGAAATAGTGACCTATGTCATCATTAACTCTAATTCCCACACTACCTTTTTGCGTAAATGATTGAACCTGTTTGCGCCAGGCTTCATCAAAGCCTTTCATACGCAAAGACTGTTGGAGAAATGGCCATTTGACCTTGTCATACGCTTTCTCGAAATCCACTTTAAAAATCACTCCATCTAATTTTTTGGAGTGGATTTCATGGAGCGTTTCATGCAGGACTACCACCCCTTCAAGGATATTTCTGTCCGGCATGAAAGCGGTTTGGGACTGTTGCACCACAGAATGCGCAATCTGTGTGAGCCTGTTAGTCCCGACCTTAGTGAAAATTTTGAAACTAACATTAAGGAGACATATAGGCCTGAATTGCTCAATTCTGACCGCATCCGTCTTCTTAGGAAGTAGTGTGATAGTCCCAAAATTCAAGTGGAATAGTTGAAGCTGTCCAGAGAACAGATCATGAAACATAGGTAGAAGATCCCCCTTAATAATGTGCCAGCACTTCTTATAGAACTCAGCCGGGAAACCATCCGGTCCAGGAGCCTTATTATTTTTCATCTGTGCAATAGCATCGAAAACCTCCTTCTCCGTGAACGGGGCAACTAGAATGTCATTATCAGCAGCCGATAACTGAGGCACATCCTCAGTTCTGGACTCATCGAGGGACACTGTATTCTCCTCCGGCGGTCCAAATAACTGCTTATAATAGTCGGTTATGTATGTTTTTAGGTTATGCTGACCTAAAATAGTGCCCTCGTCCTGCTCAAGCTGAAATATTCGCTTCTTTCTGTGTTTGCCATTAGCTATTAAATGGAAGAACTGAGTGTTTGCGTCCCCCTGGACCACTCTACGTACTTTAGCACGTAAAGCCCACTTCAGTTCTTCTTCGCGGAGTAGTTCTTTTAACCTCTTTTCCGCCTCATTTTTAACCTGAAGCTCTGCTGGTGCCAAAATGTTGAATTCAGCCTTAATGTCCAGGTCATGTATAAGAGTAAGGAGTCTATCCTTTTCAATCTTATACACACCACTAAGGTGCTTAGCCCAACCTCGTAAGAAACTTCTCAAGTTCCTAATCTTATTCTGCCACCTCTCAATTGGAGATTTGCCTCGAACATCTTTAACCCATTCCCTGGCTATCAAATCTAAGAACCCTTCCCGTTCAAACCACGACGTCTCAAAGGAGAAGGTGTTCTTGTTACCCACATGATTCGGCTCCCCTGAGTCCACGAACAATGGGGTATGATCAGATATTCCCCTCGAAAGAGCTTGCACCGTAACCAGCGGGAATTTCTGTTCCCACTCCACGCTTGCAAGAACTCTATCAAGTTTTTCGTAGGTTGGGTTTGGCAGAGCGTTAGCCCATGTGAACTTTCGACCAGAAAGTTCTATCTCTCTCAGATCAAAGCTTTCAATAATGGTGTTGAACATGAAGGACCATTTGCCATCAAAGTTATCATTGTTCTTCTCCTCTCTCCTCCTGATGATATTGAAATCACCTCCGACTAAAATTGGCAGCTGCTCTGATCCACAGATTCGAACAAGGTCTGCGAGAAACTCCGCTTTAAGCTCTGGTTGCGCGGCACCATAAACCGCCACCAAAGCCCAGTTAAAGCCATCCATCTTAGACCTAACTCGAAACTTGACCGTGAAATCGCCCATCACTACACTACGGACTTCAAGCGAATCGCATCTCACACCGAGTAAGATACCACCCGATCTTCCTCGCGGAGGGAGGCAATGCCAATCGAAATCAATACCACCAACCAGAGAGGAGAGAAACTGCGGTGCAAAGTTATCTCTACCCGTCTCTGATAGAGCAACGAAGTCTAACTTCTCTTCTACAGCTGTCTCAGCCAGGAATCTTCTTTTAGCCAAGTCCTTTAGACCTCTGCTATTCCAAAAAATTCCTCTCATAGTTCATCATGGAATTTTTTGGTGGTTCGAATCCTAGCACTCCTACGAACTGTGGAATCGGGATAGATCTTCCGTTTCCACTTACGCTTAGGTTTACTAAGCTCAGGCACCCGGTCCTCATGACCGGGTTCACCAATATTAGTCGAATCGTTCTCTGGGGAAACATAATCTTCCTCAGCGTCATGGTTGGTGGGTGCTAGATCCGCACACAAGCTATCAAGCACTCTAACCCCTAACGCATTAATCTCATCATCATTCATTGGTTTAACTGCTGCAAGATTACGAATAGTCTCTAAAGCACGTTCCGCCTCCAGATCTAAAATATCATTCACCGACTTAGTAATCTCACTGTCCGTAGCACCTAGTGAAACTCCTAATTGGTTTGCATTATTTATAATGTCCTCATTAGAAAAATGCAATAGTGAATTAGATAAGTTGACGGACATACCAGATGTAAACGCAGCCTCCTGAAGCTTGGCCGCCCTCATAGCGCACCGCTGCTGCATATCATCTATCTCGGGGACGTGCAGGATGCGAGCACTCATCCGTCTCCCCTCGGCAATCGGGTCCGGGATCCCGCCAAACGCGACCACCTCCTCCCTAGTAACACCTGGCATAGAGCCCTCCGAAGGCTGTACCGGGGTTACCTGAGAAGGCGTCAGCGGGTTCCCGATCCCCCTAGACGGGAATCCCACACTAGGGACCCTGGTCATGGGTAGGGGCGGAGAGGAGATGATGACGGGGGCCGCCTGCCCGCGCCCTCCTCCGACCGCAGCCGCAGGCTCAGACGCATGAGCCATCAGCGAGGGAGAGACGGTCCTCCTGATCATCGAGGGTGAAGGGGGAGCCAAGGCCTCCTGCCCCAGCGCCCCCCAGCTCCGCTACTGCTGCGGTGGTTACCGCCACCGTCGGGGAGGCAGGAGCCGAGGCCGCCTGCCTCGGGATCCCGCCCCACATACCGGCCGACCCACACTGGGCCAGCGTGACCGACGCCGCCGAGGGCGTGGTGGGGTGGGAAGAAGGCGAGACCACCTGCCTCGAATCTCCCCCCCCCCCTCGACTCACCCTGCCCGTAGACGCCGACACCGGAGTCGCGTCCGCCTGGGGTGCCAGTGCAAGAGAAGCTCCCTCCATGCTCCTCTCCGTAGCTCCGACCATAGTCCTGGGCTGGCGACCCGCAAAAAAGCCAGCCTCCCTCTCGAACTCCAACGGGGGGAGCGTGTACTCAAGACAATCATCAGAATCTACCCGGTCACTCCATAATTTGGGAGGTGCCGAGGCTGGCTGAAAAGACCCAAAGCGCAGAGTAGTCATGGGCACCGCTGGGGAAGCAGCAGGCTCAACCCCGGTCCCATCCCCGGGCAACTGAGAAGAACCATTAGACACCTCATGCGTGGGCTCATCTGACGGTGCCCCCTTGGCCCCGGCATTACCATCACTGTCTTGCATGTCAACATCATTACCATTAACCGCATCATCAAATAAATCCGTGTCCTCAAACTCGATGTCTAGCGGGAACACCACTCCCCTGTAGGTCTAGTTGACCTTATCGGGCACGAACTCAATATCCAGAACACTCACCAATATCCGGGCCACCCCATGGGCACGTGTGAACGCCATATCCACTTCTGTCTTCCCCACCATTATGCCCATGCTAGCCACCACTCGAGCGTCCTGCAGAGGCTTAGAAGGAGCCCCTGTAAACCGCAACCAGACCTGCGTAAGCGGCTTCCCCTTAGGCTCAACCTGCTTCCACTCATGGAACTCCAAGATACACGTAGTACCAGGAACTCGACACAGGCCAAAGCTCAATAATCTCTGCAGATCATCCACAGTTGGGAACTCAACCTTAAAAGACCTGTCCTCGATAAGCACCAGTTCCCATCGAAAATCCCCGGGAACCAACTCCTGAAGCCTCCTCACAATCTGTGCCTCAGTCACCTCGCCCTCGGTTGCTTTCACAATCCCGGTAGTCAAGCTTAGTGTATCCTCCGGGACCTCTCTTGCCGCCGGGGACTCAAAAAACATGAGCTCAGCACAATAGACTCCATAAATGTTCAGCGTCGGAGGCAGGTCACGCAACAACGGGCACTCCCCGGAATCGTGTACCGGCTTGCCACACGTCTCGCACAGTTGGGCCACACATTCAGCAATGAAGTGACCCTTCTCACCGCAGCGGTAACAAAGCATCCTTTCCTTCTTTCGAGCATATTTGGACGCCCTTTCAGTAGCCTCCTCCACCGTCCCAGCCTCAGGAACCTCAACACTGACCCCGACGTTTACCTCCATCGGCTGGGGCTCGGTAAGAGTATGACCATCCTCCGCTGTAGACGCCGCGGGATCAACTGCCCTGGGCGGGGGCGGTCGGCGAAACCTCCCACGACCCCCACCCCGACCACCACGATGGCCACGAAATCCTCCTCTCTGACGGTGATCCGGGCCGGAAGCCCCCTCAACAAAACCACCTGCCGGGCCGAGAAACGGTCTCTCAGCAGACCCGTCACTCTGCCAGGCATAGCCCCGGCCGCCCCCCGTGGATGAAGACCCTCGATGTTGTCCATCTCCATACGCGTCCGAACCGTCGTCCCCCCACTGACCTCGGGGCGGGTCATAGGACTCTGTCGTGTTGGTGTTCTGTCTCATTTGCAATGATCCCGAACGATCCTGCGCAGGCCGCGGTGGAGGCTTGGCACGAGGCTGGTAGCCGACAGTAGGCGCAGCTCCTGAGACCGCACCAACCCGGCCTGGTGCTGCAGCTCCCGGCGCCGAGGGCCGTGTCCCGCCCCGACCCGCGGCCGGTTGCACACCGGTCGTCACGCCCGGTGCCGGGGGCCGAGTCCCTCCCCGGCTCGCAGCCGTCGGCGCAGCGACCACTCCTGGTGCTGGAGGTCTCGGCCCGCCCCGTCCAGGCAAAGGAAGCGGCGGCACTTGCCCTGGCCGGTGGGTGCCCAGATTGCCCACTCCACGACCAGGGAAGCCGGGCACCGCGCCATCACCCGCCGGTGCCCCACGTCCAGTAGCCGCATCTGTCGTCGGCGCAGCTCCGCCCCGACCCGAGGGAACCACCGTGACGGTTTTCTTGGCCGGCGGCGCTGCCGCCCCGCGGCCTACCATAGGCCGGAGAGGCGTGATCCTCTTCGCCCGACCCGAGCCACACGCTGGGAATCCCGGAGTCCCTCGCCTAAGAACCCTAGCGCTAGCAGTCGACGGCGCGATAGCAGAAGAAAGAGATATCGCTGCGTTCGTGCATGGAGGTTCGCTACGTAGGAGAGTCAGGTCCGGTCTAGCCTAGGCCACATACCCAGCCATCCCAGGCCCATCTCCTCGCCTCCCCGACCGACACATAGTCGGCCCATCGCAGCCCATCAAAAAATTCAAACGAGCCGATCGCATCTGAGCGATCTGGGAAGGTTCTGCGGACGCCATGGCCGCCGCCGGCGCCGGATGCACGCCCCTCCGCTTCCCGTTCTTTCGTCTCTTAACAGTAATCCACGACTCCGGCTTAATCATGTCGAAAAGAGTAAGATTCGGAAGGCATACCTTGGGTATAGGGCCCTTCCATGGCCTGACCGTCGATGCCGCATTTCTCCGATGAACGACACGTCGTACCACTTCCCTCCTCTCGTCCGGGTGAAGCCCCACCCGCGCCGGATCTTCCACCGGCACCACCGTGTCTACGTTATTGGCGACCGCATCTTCATCATAACCTGCATGAAATAGATCGCCTCTCAAATCCGAAGGCGTAGGTGACAGCGGCGAACGTATCGCCATGTCTCCATCTCCGGCGTCGTCCTCGTTGTCTGACTCCATCAGGGCCCAAAACCGGCCGCCAATACCCGCCCGAGCCGCCGCGGGGAGGCATGGCGCGGCGGCGGCCTCCGCGGTCCCCCGGGGACACACCCTGGGAATCGCCCGGGGAGTCGCCCCCCAGTCGCCTCGCCCCCCCGCATGATATTTCCCCCCTGCAACAAAAGATGGGATGCGCTATCAGTCACCACTCACCGCCCATCATCATCAACAGCAACACCACCGTGATCTTTGCATTGCATGCCGCCTCTCTTTACTTTGTTGTTGGAAAATAATCATCTTTCTATCTGCCTACCAACCTAATACTGAGCTATCTGACCGTCTAATGAATAACAATGATGATGCATAGATTGATCACGCATTATGGAATGGTGCGGACGGGAGCTAGTGGCGGTCTACGGATGGATCCATTTGGGGGAACTCGATTCCCTCCCCTTTCCTTCCCTTCACCCAGTGGCACCGTTGATTATGATGGGGTTAAAAGTGGAGTGGAGGGAACAAAAGCGTCCATGGACGTACTCGATCGTTGGGCTGGGTTTGGTCATGGAGCTGCTGTTACTGACAGGCAGCGGCGTCGCGTCGTGCAGGGCTGGCCAGCTTCCGGGAAAGGTGCAAAAGCTGTGCACGCGTACCACTACCACCATTGGCGGTGATCTTCTGCCCGCCTGCCTGCATGCGTGTTGCTGCTACTGTTGACCCAACAGTGCGCTGCCTCTCTCGACTCTCGTGATGATCGCTTCTTGGTGGGGGCGTACATGGGAGCTAGCGTGTCCTTTTTTTGGGAGGATAGAGCTAGCGTATCTTTTCAGCCTTTCCTTTGTGAAAAGCTTGATGAAGCTCCAGTGCCCGGCTGGCTGGCTCTCAAAGCCGTTGACAAAAAGACAAGCAAACCTCGTCTTGGAATGTGTAAATGAATGTGCTGTGCGTTGAGACCGACATTTTATGATAAGCTAATAATGTCATTATAAAGGATCTACACGCTCGCTTAACGTTCATCTCTCTAAATGTGAGATCGACATAGAGATCTATGACAGATTTGCACTCCTTGTTAGATGCTGAAAGTGCACCTTTGCCTTTTGTTTTCGGCAGGAACTGCACAACTGAACCAAATTTTGAAGGCTCGGAGCCAAGGCTTGCCCTAAGCCCTATAGACTCACGGATTCGGGTTCTTCAATTGTTGTCCACGGGCACGATAGGCTCATATACGGGAGCCCCTATGTCCAACTCGCTGAAGTGTGCGAGCATATGGCCCGGCCCAGTTCGCGGTAGTACACTGCCTCATTTTTTTCACGCATACATATA
>NC_041382.1:502769673-502888684 GCF_002162155.2 Triticum dicoccoides | reverse complement strand
GTGTATAAAAAAAGTTGACCATATATTAAAAACCGATGAAATCTTTTGATCATGTATATAAAAATATTAATCAAAGCATTTGAAAAACATGTTGAACAAGTATTTAAAAACATGTTAGACAAAGAATTTGAAAAATGTTAAATGAGTATAGAGAAAATGCCGACCATGTATTAATAAGTGATTTAATTTCTTGATCATTTATATAATTTTTTAATCAAGCATGTGAAAAAAATGTTGAAAAAGTATTTGTATGATGATCAAGCATTTGAACTTTTTTAAATGTGTATTGAAAAAATACTGACCAGGTATTACAAAAATGATGATTTTTTTGATCATGTATATAAAAAAGGTTAATCAAGCATTTGAAAAATTCTTGAACAAGTATTGAAAAATGTTAACAATCATTTGGAAAATGTTTAATGTGTATTCAAAATATGTTGACAATGTGTTCCAAAAAATGTCAATATTGCATTGATAAAATGTTAATCAGGCTTTTGAAAAATGTTAAATATGCATAGAAAAAAATGTTGACCATGTATTTGAAAAATGTTTAGAAGTTTAAAAGTCTTTATAGGAAAAATATTTATTGTATTTGAAAAAATGTTAATCAAACATATGAAAGAGTTTAAAAGTGTGTATAGGAAAAATGTTGACCATGTATCCAAAAAATGTTAATCTTGTATTTGGAAAATGTTAATCAACATTAGAAAAACTTTAAAATGTGTATTGAAAAATGTTGACCATGTATTAAAAAATGTTAAATTTGTATTGCAAAATGTCAGATATGTATTAGAAAAATGTTGCTAACATATACGAAAAATGTAGAATGAAACCAAAGGAAATATAGAAAACTCAAAAGAAAGAAAAAAGAAAAGCAAAAAACAGAGAAGAAATAAGAAAACCAAACAAAAAATAAAGAAGATGAAAAAATAAAACAAAAATCGATGAAAAACAAGAAAGAAAGAAAAGGGAAAAAAGGAAAAGCCTAGTCAAAACCGAGAAAGTGATAAAGAAAAACAACAAAAAAGAAAAAAGAGAAAAACCCAATGAAAACAGTGAAAAATAAAAGAAAAAAAACTGGAAACAACGGAAAAGAAACAGTGGAAACACGACACGTTTCGACTTAAGAAGGCTTGACCTACCAGATAATCTTGAACACGAATCTACCGCAGTTCCTAGCTACCCTCACGATCAACTAGGAGACCAAGGTTTAAATCCTTCGGGGCGCTCTCTTTTCTTTCTCTTCTATTTCTTTTAAGTGTCTGCTATTGGGCTGGCCCGTTACTGTATCGTTCAACGTGAGAGATCGTTCTGTCTCGCTTAATGCGAGATATAGTCGTCGCGCTCATATACGCTCGACAATGTGAATAAGCTTCGTACACATATGTTGGGTTGTGAATGGGCCCTATCCATCACATCCTTCCATCTCTTTTCTTCCATCTTTTCTGTCTTTGGATCATGTATTGAAAGCCAAGTGTCGGTGTCAAAACCGGCGGATCTCGGGTAGGGGGTCCCGAACTGTGCGTCTAGGCCGGATGGTAATAGGAGGCAGGGGACACGAAGTTTTACCCAGGTTCGGGCCCTCTCGATGGAGGTAAAACCCTACGTCCTGCTTGATTAATATTGATGATATGGGTAGTACAAGAATTGATCTACCATGAGATCAGAGAGGCTAAACCCTAGAAGCTAGCCTATGGTATGATTGTTGATGTGTATGTTGTCCTACGGACTAAAACCCTCCGGTTTATATAGACACCGGAGAGGGTTAGGGTTACATAAAGTCGGTTACAATGGTAGGAGATCTGAACATCCGTATCTTCAAGCTTGCCTTCCACGCCAAGGAAAGTCCCTTCCGGACACGGGACAGAGTCTTCAGTCTTGTATCTTCATAGTCCAGGAGTCCGGCGGAAGGTATAGTTCGGCTATCCGAACACCCCCTAATCCAGGACTCCCTCAGTAGCCCCTGAACCAGGCTTCAATGACGACGAGTCCGGCGCGCAAATTGTCTTCGGCATTGCAAGGCGGGTTCCTCCTCCAAGTACTTCATAGAAGATCTTAAACACAAAGATAGTGTCCGGCTCTGCAAAACAAGTTTCCACATGCTGCCATAGAGAGAATAATATTTACACAAATCTAATCTGCTGACGTATTCCATGGTGCGACACACCACGGCCAAGCCTTTATCCGAGTCATTTAATTACCCACCTCAGCGTGTTATGCGAGGTGGTTTCCTTGGCACGTCTTGTTAAAGCAGAGACCGTGTCCCCTTATTACGGGATTCTCATCAATACGGGCGTGGGTAACCCAACCGTTTCTAGGACTCCTAGATCATAGGCAAGTCCAAACGGACACGGGGAGGGCGCTTGATATCCACCCTCTTTATAAAGGGACAAAGCTTTTACCTTTTCCCTCCCGTGCTCAATTGAATCCTTCCCCCGCCTCAAGCTCAATCGCCCAAAGCTCAGGTCAGGTGCTCCGAACCTTCAGTCATGTCCGGATCCAGCCTTCAAGGCCGATGGATGCCCTCCTCCGTCACGGAAGAAGACATTAAAAATTTGAGGGAGGCCAGGTATCTGACCGCCGAGATGTCGCATCGGCTTCCTCCCCGGGGGAGGCCGTCCCCTCTCCAAACCCAATGAGAGCGTCGTGTTCGTCTCCCACTTCCTCCGAGGTCTAGGTTTTGCACTGGATCCTTTCATCAGGGGCTTGATGTTTTATTACGGGCTAGATTTCCATGATCTAGCTCCGGACTCCTTCCTGCATATCACGACTTTTGTTGTCGTATGCGAGGCCTTCCTCCGGGTTACCCCCCACTTTGGCTTATGGCTCAAGACCTTTGAAGTAAAGCCGAAGATGATCGAAGGGCAACATGCAGAGTGTGGAGGCGCCTCAATACGCAATATGACGGGAGCTCCGTGGCCCAAAGGTTCCATCCCAGAGGTGTCTGCATTATGGCAACATGAGTGGTTCTACATCACGACTCCTAGAAGTGCCAAGTGGGCGGCCGCCCCCATTTTTCGCTCGGGTCGTCCACCACGACTGATGTCATGGATCAGCAGAGGACTGAGCTGGGGTCCAGCCAAGGACGTGCCTTTACTACAGAGCCGCATTCGAGATCTCTTCAACGAAGATCTCAGTTTGGTTGCGGCAATACAAGTTATGCTGGTTTGTCAAGTCCAGCCTTGCAAACATCGGCCCCTTCGCTTGTGGGAGTTCAATCCCGAGGGTCCGCGTGTCATTCAGAATTTTCTCGGCCTGACGCACGAGGATATGTATAAGTCATTCTTCGGACCTCAAGTAGAGTGTCCGGAAATCACCGAGGACGTGGGCCTGAGTAGTAACCGCGCCGCCGAACAGGTAAGGAATCTTCCGGCCGAACATATTATCTTCCCTTCATTATGAGGTTATTTCTGAGAGTTTGCTTTTTCGACCAGGACTGGTTAACAAAGGCGAAGTTGATTCGGTGTTCGGCCCCCCTCCCTGAGGGTTTGGAGAATCCGGTATTGGAAAAGATACTCCAGACCGCTCCTTGCCCGGATCCCTTGAAGGAAGATATTGTGGAGGATAATGCAGGCGGACGCAGGCCCCCAACGCTGCCTATTCTAACCGAGGGAGCGAGCGTCTCCGAGAAGGAAGACGACCGGAAGAGGAAAAGGACCGCGCCCGGGAATTCGGAAGCCGAAGCTTCCAAACGGGAGAAGAAATCTTCCACCGGGGGCCCTACCTTGGGGGGTGCTGCTGCCGCACAAAGTCCGCGGGGGGATCAATTCTCCCGGGAGTCGTAAGTGACCCGAAAACTTTAATAGTACAAATATGTCATCCTTTTCTTCTGAGAAAATAACCATCGCATATATTTGTGCAGTTCGGGCCTTAGCCCCTCTCAAATGAGCTCGTCTTCGGGGGATCTTCTTCCAGAGATGATGGAGAGCGAGACGCCTCCTCCGGACTCCTCCGCTCCGGAAGCGGGCGACCCTGAAGTGTCGCGCGGAGGGCCTCTCCGAGTCCGGTGAGGCCAGAAGGTAATCCTATTGATCCCCGAGGCTCCCAGTGTCCGGCTCCTGAAGAGAGCAGACAAAAGAGTCCGGCGCCGTCTAGTGTGCGATCGGACGTTCTGAGGGAGTTGGTGGGGCGAGCGGCCATCTCAGATGATCACCGTGTGCTGATGAATACGGTGATGGAGAGGATATCGTCCGCCGAAAGCGGATTGCATGAAGCTTTTATGAGTCTACTGACAGGCTTTGAGGTACATAAAAGGAATGTGTAATAGTCCTGCACATGCTAGGTGTGCCCTGTGTAGATAGTAGCCCTTGAGACTCTGGTTGTCCTCGGAAACGATGATGAACGGAGGATCATATTCCCAGGTAATAACCATGCTGCCTTTATGTGCGGGAGATGGAAACTCCGATGGCCAGCCGGACTAGCCAGTTTGCCCGTTTAGAACGGCAGTTGGATGCGGCAGATGCCGACGTCGAGCTTGTTAACAAAAGGCTTGACGAGGCGCAGGGTAAGTATCCTTGTCTGGTAAATGCCACATAGGAAGAGTATGATGCCAGTGTTTTTAACATGTTATGACTGCAGATGGAGCTGCCACTGTTGAAGCCTTGCGGGCGGAACTTGCCCGAGCCAAGGAACAAGCAAGATTGGGTAATGCGGCTGCTTTGAAGGCGGCCGAAGAGTTGCAAGCCGAGAAGGCCGCACATGGCGAGAGCCGGGAGAAGATGGCCAATATGGCCGTAGAATTAAAAGCCACCATTGACCGTTGTCGGGCTCTTGAGAAGGAAAACCAGGCGAAGGCATCGGACCTTGAGAAAGCTGCTGCAACGGGAAAGACCTCCGCTCTGCTATGAGGGCAAAGAAGGAGGAGCTGCGGGAAGCCGGGGATATTGTAGCCGGGAAGTCCTTTATGCTGCAAAGGAAGTACGGAGATCCACGGTATGCCCCTCTGGATCGGCTGTGGAGTTCGGAGGATGCGTATATGGATTTGGCGGCGAGCGCTGCCGATGTGGCCAAGTACTTCCAAAGTCAGACGAACCGTGAAGTAGACTAGCTGTTATGGAGGCAATTCCATTCTCCCGAGCGTTCGCTTTTGTTGACGGACCAATTAGCCGAATGGGCCGAACTAAATAGGTTGTCCGGACTCTCCATGAGGTATGTTGTGGATCAGCTATGGCCGGGAAGGTCAAAACCGAGCAGCTATTTCAGCTTGGTGCAGCAGGTCCTCGATGTGGTGCCGCGCATAAATGCGATGAAGAGGTCGGCGTGCATAGAAGGCGCACGGATGTCCTTTGCCCGTGCTAAAGCATACTGGGCAGAGATGGATGCTACCACTGTTGCAGCGCAGGATTCGGCCATAGGTCGAAAGGCTGCTGAGCACTACTTTGAGGAAGTTCTTGAGGGTGCTCATTTGATAGAGACCCAGTACTCAAAAAATATTATGTTTGAGTGACATGTAATCTCATTGTAAGCGAAATGCTTTTATAAATTTTTATAAGGCTACTTTTATCCTTTTGCCTGAAAGTAATGTGATGCCTCCTGGGCGGCCGTTTATATATACATGTGTATAACCTGAAAGATTGCAGTCGTCGGCTTCAACCCCCACGCATATAATGCGGAGGTGTTCGCAAAAACATGCGTTCACACTTAACCCAACATCTTGGTCCTATTAAGGAGGTGATAGCGGAGCGAGCGAGGCAACCAGACTATAATGCTTTAACACTTTCAGTTAGCCATAGGAGTTTGACAGTGGGGCTACTAGATAGCCCCTGGTGGCTCCGCACTCTCTGATCCCAGGGTGCGTATATGCCTGTCCGGAAAGCGGCTCTTCGTTAAGGCGGAGGAATTCTAACATTCCCATGGGTCATCGAGTGGTTGACCAGTCTCACGCTAGATCATGACAGTCAGTTTTCGGCTTTCTCTACTGAGGTGCTCGTCCGGATGAACCAGGGCACAATCGTAGTAGTTCTCCTAGTGCTACCTTAGCCGGTAAAGTGGAACGTAAGGCACCAAAACACAGGAGCCAGGCAAACCCAACATTTGACCAAAGACAATGATTTGGAGCTGATGCATATAGGGCCAAACTTGCGACGCCGAACACTCCCTAAGGTATTCGGTCTTTGTGGTATAAACCGGGCCTGAAGAATGGCCTTTGTAAGAAGCCCCTTGTGTCCAGGTACGTGCATTGTTCTGGCGCGGCCACATGCCAAGACGTCAGCATCCTTCTCAATGGTGGATATGTATCAACAAGAGACAGTAAAAAAGGTTTACGCAGGGTCTTAATCTAAAAAGAATCCTTGGGGTGGGTCCCTGCTGCACGTCTGCGCCTGTGTCTCCGTTGTGCCGTATCCTGGACGGGTGTAGCACGATGATCATCTGTAAAAGAGAGGAATTTAGGTAAAAAAGTTGTCATGCAAAAGGATAGTTTTCTAAAGAAACCATGTATAGTTCAAGATAAGAAGAAATTACCACTTGTTTGCGCGCGTTGAGCCCCTTGTATTGAAAAATAAGGATGTGACCGTTTATTCGGTATAAGTAGTGGCGCCGGACTCGATTAGTTGTGTCTAAGGTCTTGACGACCTATTGGATGCTTTTGCTGGTCCGGGCGCCTTTAGTGTGCGGCTGCCAAGGCAGCCTCACTCTCTTCGGTGCGCAGAGATTGCTTGATATTTTTGTGCACTAAAATGATGCCACGTGGACCGGGCATCTTGAGTGTTAGGGAGGCGTAGTGTGGTATTGCATTAAAGCGGGCGAAAGCTTCGCGTCCGAGCAGTGCTTGATAGCCACTTTTAAACGGAGCGATGTGGAAAGTTAAATGCTCGCGACGGAAGTTATCGAGGGAGCCGAATATAACTTGTAGTAGTAGGGAGCCCATACAACGGGCCCCTGGGCCTGGCGTTACTCCTTTAAAGGTAGTATTGCTATGGCGAATTTGTGTTGGGTCTAACCCCATCCCGCGGATTGTATCCTGATATATTAGGTTTAGGCTACTGCCGCCATCCATCAAGACTCGTGTGAAGAGGTATCCGCCAATTACTGGGTCTAATACCAGGGCAGTCCATCCTGCGTGCCGGATACTTGATGCGTAATCGCGATGGTCGAAGGTGATCGGCTGAGACGACCAGTTGCGGGACTTCGCGGTGACAGGCACTTGGGTATATTTTTCTGGGAGTGCCGCATTGTTTTTTCTCTTGGTCACGTGTAACACGTTTACTGTTTTGACTTCGGGTGGAAATTTCTTTTGTTCCCCCTTGTCTTGCTTGGGAGGTTCGTCCTCGTCTTCACTTAGTGTATCCTCCCCCTTGTGTACGGTGTTGAGCTTGCCGGACTGCTTGAAGACCCAACATTCTCTGTGGGTATGATTAGCAGGTTTGCCAGGGGTACTATGGATCTGACATACTTGGTCCAGGATTTTGTTGAGGCTGGACAGTTCATCCCTGGTGCCTTTGGAGGGCGGCTTTTGGTTTGGCCGAGGGACTTTGAATCCGGCATTTACTATCGTGCCCTTCGTGCTGTCTTCTTTATTCTGGCGTTTGTTATTGCTGTTGTGTCATGATTTCCCGTTTCCATCTCTAACTTCAGATGTACTGGGGTCGC
The DNA here is from genome assembly GCF_002162155.2 of Triticum dicoccoides. Lineage (NCBI taxonomy): Eukaryota > Viridiplantae > Streptophyta > Magnoliopsida > Poales > Poaceae > Triticum > Triticum dicoccoides. The sequence goes on along the minus strand of NC_041382.1, from coordinate 502,881,094 downwards.
TGGTGCTGCATCTGGCTAGCCAGCTGTCCTCACCCGCGCAAAAGCGGGTCATGAGGTTTGTTAATGCGGCCATCGTTCTCGGCTTGTTTTGTCCGAGGTGTCTAGCGAGCCATTTGTCGCGGACGCTGTGCTTGAAAGCCGCTAAGACTTCGGCGTCCGGACAGTCGACAATCTGGTTCTTTTTAGTAAGAAACCTATTCCAAAGCTTTCGGGCTGACTCTCCGGGCTGTTGAGTTATATGACTCAGGTCATCCGCATCCGTAGGTCGGACATAAGTCCCTTGAAAATTTGCCCGAAAGGCGTCTTCGAGCTCTTCCCAGCTTTCGATGGAGCTTTCGGGGAGGCCTTTGAGCTAGTGACGAGCTGGCCCTTTGAGTTTGAGAGGTAAGTACTTGATGGCGTGGAGGTCATCCCCTCGAGCCATATGTATATGAAGGATATAGTCCTCAATCCAGACCCCAGGGTCTGTTGTTCCGTCGTATGCCTCTATGTTTACGGGCTTGAATCCCTCTGGAAATTCATGGTCCAGCACCTCATCGGTGAAGCATAGGGGGTGTGCGGCACCCCTATAGCTGGGTGTGCCGCGTTGTTCGGATGTTTGTTGTGTTGCATTGTATGCTGGGGCGTGCTTGCGTGGTCCATAGATGGATCTTGTTGCACCGTCCTTTGGGTGCGAGCCCTCCCATGGGTCGCGTGTTGTATTGTGAGCGGCGTTGAATGCCGTTCTATGGTGGTAGAGGGGTCGTCTATCCGGCCAGGTGGCTGCTTTGATATTTGGTTGTGGGGGGTCTGAGGCCTCCTCATCGAATTCAGGTAGCAGCTTCCGCTTTGGATAGCTCTTGGAGGGGCGATTGTCGCCGTACCTTGCTACAGTGTTGAGTATTTTGCTCCATCTGAATTGGAGCGTGTTTTGCGCGGCCTTGAGCCTCCGCTTCTATTTTTTGAGGCTCCTTGCGGTGGCAACGAGCCTTTTACGGGCATTCTGCTGCTGCGAGTGCCTTTCCGGCGTTATGTCATCCGGGCCATTATCATTGATAGGATTGGTTTGTTCGGTTTGATTATCTGGATTGCCGTTGTCTGGCAGCGGTTCGCCTTGCTCCAGCGCTGGATCAGTGTGATCGCTATTTCTATCGAGGCGGGATTTGGGGCGGCGCTTGCGTCGCCGCTTTGACTGCTTTTTGAGGGAACAATCCTTCGGTGCGTCCTTACGCTCCTCGCCGTCATCTTTGGGTGTGTCCACCATGTATACGTCATATGACGAGGTGGCATTCCAGGGCTCGATAGGCGCTGATTCTTCATCATCTCCTTCATCGGCGTCCATACCATCAATGTCGTCGGAGTTGAAGTCGAGCATGTCAGTTAAATCGTCGATAGTGGCTACCAAGTGGGTGGTGGGTGGGCTTTGAATTTCTTCATTGTCCGAATCCCAACCTTGCTGGCCGTAGTACGGCCAGGGCTCTCCTGATAAAGAGAGAGATTTCAGTGACTTCAGGACATCACCGAAAGGCGAGTGCTGAAAGACGTCCGCGATCGTGAACTCCATGATCGGCGCCCAATCGGATTCGCTCGGCAGGGGCGCGGAGAGTTCGGAGTCCGGATAAGAATCCGGCTCCATGGAGTCACGAGTCTTGCAGAGTACGGGGCTGGTGTTCGGCTCAAGCGCCATTGGGATCGCAGCCCCCGAGGTGGCGTCCAACCGCCCATCCTCGATCGGCACGGTCGGCTCCGAACTAGGGGTCGGAGCCGATGCGGGTGCGGCCTCCAGGGCAATGTTCGGCGGCAGAGCTAGATCATGCTCATCGTGACAGTGCGGCGCGCTCGGCAGTGGTTCGAATCCGTCGAAGATCAAGTCCCCGCGGATGTCGGCCGTGTAGTTTAAACTTCCGAATCTGACCTGACGGCCAGGGGCGTAGCTTTCGATCTGCTCTAGATGGCCAAGTGAATCGGCCCGCAGTGCGAAGCCGCCAGAGACGAAGATCTGTCCGGGAAGGAAGGTTTTACCCTGGACTGCATCGCCATTGATGATCGTAGGAGCCATCGGGCCTGACGGCGACGACACAGAGGAACTCTCAATGAAAGCACCAATGTCGGTGTCAAAACCGGCGGATCTCGGGTAGGGGGTCCCAAACTATGCGTCTAGGCCGGATGGTAACAGGAGGCAGGGGACACGAAGTTTTACCCAGGTTCGGGCCCTCTCGATGGAGGTAAAACCCTACGTCCTGCTTGATTAATATTGATGATATGGGTAGTACAAGAGTTGGTCTACCACGAGATCAGAGAGGCTAAACCCCTATAAGCTAGCCTATGGTATGATTGTTGATGTGTATGTTGTCCTACGGACTAAAACCCTCCGGTTTATATAGACACCGGAGAGGGTTAGGGTTACATAAAGTCGGTTACAATGGTTGGAGATCTGAACATCCGTATCTTCAAGCTTGCCTTCCACGCCAAGGAAAGTCCCTTCCGGACACGGGACGGAGTCTTCAATCTTGTATCTTCATAGTCCAGGAGTCCGGCGGAAGGTATAGTTCGGCTATCCGAACACCCCCTAATCCAGGACTCCCTCACCAAGTATTACCCCAATGGTGATATATTGGCTGCTGGAACAAAGAAGGGTTCATCGTTTACATGGAGAGTACCGTCGCCGGTATCCAAACTTTCAAGAGAGGGTGCATTTGGCCTGTCAGTTCGGGGTCACATATTAACATTTGGGATGATCCCCTAGATTCCTGCTAGCGAGTCAAGGAAAATTATTACCCCAAGAGGAGGAACAACGTTGTCCAAAGTGGCGGAATTAACCAATCAACATACGGGTGATACATCTCCAACGTATCTATAATTTATGAAGTATTCATGCTGATATATTATCATTCTTGGATGTTTTACAATCATTTTATAGCAACTTTATATTATTTTTTGGGACTAACCTATTGACCCAGTGCCCAGTGCCAGTTGCTGTTTTTTTGCTTGTTTTTTTTACATCGCAGGAAATCAATATCAAACGGAGTCCAAACACCGCGAAACTTTTTAGAGATTTTTTATGGACAAGAACACCCAGGATGGGCCAGAGAAGCACCTGGGGGTGCCCCGAGGGGGGCACAACCCACCAGGGCGCCCCCAAGTGGGTTGTGCCCACCTCGATGGCCTCCCGCACCCATTCTTTACCCTATAAATTCCCAAAAAATCCAGAAACCCTCGAGGTTAACTTAGATCGGAAGTTCCGCCGCCGCAGGCCTCTGTAGCCACAAAAAACCAATCTAGACCCCGTTCTGGCACCCTGCCGGAGGGACAAATCATCACTGGTGGCCATCTTCATCATCCCGGCGGCCACCATGATGAGGAGGGAGTAGTCCACCCTCGGGGCTGAGGGTTTGTACCAGTAGCTATGTATTTAATCTCTCTCTCTTTCATGTTCTTGAGATGTCACGATCTTGATGTATCGCGGGCTTTGTTAATATAGTCGGATCATATGGTGTTTTCCCCTCTATATCTTGTTGTGCTCAATTGAGTTTTTCCCTTTGATATTTCGTTCTTATCGGACTGAATACTTTTATGCATTTGAGAGCACTTGATATATGTATTGCATATGAATACTCGTGGTGACAATGGGGTATCATATTGATTCACTTGATATGTATTTTGGCACTCAACTCGCGGATTCCCAAGATTGCATCGGGGTAATCTATGCATAGGGGTTGATGCACGTTCTTGTCTTTGTTTCTCCAGTAGAAATCTTGGGACACTCTTTGAAGTTCTTTGTGTTGGATTGAGTATTATGAATATGAATTTGATTTGGTGTTATTTTAGTACGAACTCTAGGATAGATCAACCGAAAAGAATAGCTTTGTGTTATTTTAGTACGAACTCTTGAATAGATCGAGCGGAAAGAATAGCTTCGGGGTGGTTTCGTACCCTATAAATAATTTATTGTTATGTTCTCTACTAGATAGGAACTTTGGAGAGATTCTTCATTGCACGTTAAGGGATGGTTATATGATCCAATTATATTAGCATTGTTGGGAGATTGCACTAGCGAAAGTACGGACCCTAGGCCTCATTTTCAAGCATTGCAATACCGTTTTTGTGCCCATTTACTATTTTCTACCTTACTATTTTTATTTATTTAGATTATAAAAAATATATATCTACCATCAATATTACACTTTTATCACCATCTCTTCACCGAACTAGTGCACCTATACAATTTGTCATTGTATTGGGTGTGTTGGGGACACAAGAGATTTCTTGTATTTGGTTGCAGGGTCATTTGAGAGAGATCATCTTCATCCTACACCTTTCACGGATTGATAAATCTTAGGTCATCTACTTGAGGGAAAATTGCTACTGTCCTACAAAACTCAGCGCTTAGAGGCCCAACACGTGTCTACAAGAATAAAGTTGCATAGTAGACATCAATCTCTTTTCTGGCGCCGTTGCCGGGGAGGTGAGTGCTTGAAGGTATATCTTTAGATCTTGCAATAGAATCTTTTAGTTTCTTGTTTTATCACCAGTTTGGTTTATAAAAGAAAACTACATAAAAATGGAATTGAGGTTGCATCATATTATTTATCATCTTTATAATATCTTTCTTGAAAATGATGAATTAGAAAATTGTGCTCAATTGTTAGAAGAAGTTAATAAAATGTTTGGCACAATATATATAAATGATGAGCATGATTGCAATGTTGTTAGTATGAATTCTTTCAATATCCATGGTGCTAATGATATGCAAAGCCATAAGCCTGGGGACGCTATGTTTGACGAAGATGATATTTTTAGTCCCCCAAGATTTGATGTGAAAATTTATTATGATGATTTCACACTTCCTATTAATGATGATTATATTGACGAAAGTGGATCCGGAGATGTCATGACTTTATTTGATGATGAATCCACTATTTTGGAAGAGGTTGCAATTGATTATGACAACAAGTTGCTATCTATGATGATTATGGTGATGACGTGTATGCTATATTGAATAATGATAACCATGAAACTTGTCATCATGATTTTAATTTTCAATCCCATGATTGTTATTTTGTTGAGTTTGCTCCCATTGTTATTCATGAGAATAAATGTGCTTATGTGGAGAGAGAAAATTTCTATGCTTGTGAATCATGAAAAGAATGCTTTATGTGATAACTATATTGTTGAATTCATTCATGATGCTACTGAAAATTATTATTAGAGAGGAACATATGCTTGTAGGTATTGCAATAATATCAAGTTTCCTCTCTATGTGTTGAAAACCTTGAAATTTTGCTTGTTTTGTCTTCCTATGCTAGTTGATTCTTGTTCCCATAAATTGTTTGCTCACAAAATCCCTATGAATAGGAAGTGGGTTAGACTTAAATGTGCTAGTCATATGCTTCATGATGCTCTCTTTATGTTTCAATTCTTATCTTTTATGCGAGCATCATTGAAATCATCATGCCTAGCTTAAAAAGCATTAAAGAAAAACGCTTGTTGGGAGACAACCCAACATTTATCCCTACTGTTTTTGTGTGTTCACATGATTAGGCTACTGTAGTAATCATTTTTTATTGCTTTTGTTTCAATAAAGTGCTAAGTAAGACCTTTGGGATGGTCTATGGTGATAGTTGATTTGATCTTGCTGAAAAACAGAAACTTTTGCGCTCAGGAAAATAATTATCATTTATAACAGAAGCGTGATAAAATACTGATTCTTTTTGCAGAATATTAATAGAAAAATTTACCAGGTTTTCCTAATTTTTCAGAATTTTTGAGGTAGTATAAGTATGGTTGGAGTACAGATTACTACAGACTGTTCTGTTTTTGACAGATTTTGTTTTCAATGGATAGTTTGCTTGTTTTCTAGTTTTTATGGCTTATATTGCTCAATATAAATTGTGGAAATGATATGACACAGTAGGAATTGTGTGAGAACAATTATTAATCTTGTCTTTGACAGTATCAAAAGTGAAATGATTTGCTCTTTATCATACTAACCTATCTCACAAAGTTCCGTTAATTTTTGTGTGATCGAAGTTTTCAAGTTTTGGGTGAGATGTCGATATGACGAGAATAAAGAGTGACAAGACCCTAAGCTTGGGGATTACCAAGGCACCCCAAGGTAATAGTCAAGGAAGATCCAAACAACTAATCTTGGGGATGCCCCGGAAGGCATCCCCTCTTTCATCTTCAACATTATCGGTAACCTCACTTGGAGCTATGTCTTCATTCGTCACATGATATGAGTTTTACTTGGAGCATCATTTATTTTGTTAGGATTTGCTTGATGTTATTTAGAATAATGTTTTGCATCTTTTATTTCAATAAAAGCGGCAATGATAGCCTTTGCCATGCTTATTTTGCACGTATACATGTTGTTGTTTGATACTAGGAAGTTTACCGCTGTTGCAAAAATTCCCCAGAAAAGTCAGAACATGATAAAATGTTGAAACTTTTTTCAAAATGAGATATGATAAATTCTACAGTGTGGCAAATTTTAATAACTTTTGGAGTTAGGGAAGTATTGATACTCTTGCATTCTTTACAGACTGTACTGTTTTGGCATATTGCTGTTATGTTTGCATTGTTTGCATATGTTTGCTTGTTTAATGATTCTATTTGAGGATAGGAGTATTAAATATGCAAAGGCATTTAGTATGCAATGTTGAATAATAATTTTAGTGATTTGCTACAGTAGAGAATGATCAGGGTTTTTGCATTGGTTTATACTAACTTATCTCACGAGTTCTTTTTGAGTTTTGTGTGGATGAAACTTTTGAGATTTAGGAAAACCGTGATATGAGAAGAATTAAGGAGACACAAAAGCTCAATCTTGGGGATGCCCAAGGCACCCCAAGATAATATTTCAAGAAGTATCAAGCATCTAAGCTTGGGGATGCCCCGATAGGCATCCCACCTTTCCTCTTCAACAATTATCGGTTAGTATCGGTTGAGCCTAAGTTTTTGCTTCTTCACATGAGTCGTGCTATTGTTGGAATGCCATTTTATTTTGTTTTGCTTGGTGTTTTAATAAAATGCTTAGATCTGAAAGTTTTTAAATAAAATAGAGTCCTCAAATAGTTGCCTGGGAGGCTAGGTAAGCGGCATTCACATCCCGTCAACGAAGCTCTTTTCTATGGAATTGCTCTAGTGCTTCACTTATATCTTTTTGAGCACGGTGTGATTTAGTATTTTTGAAGAAATTATCTCTTGCTTCACTCAAATTAATTTTAGAGAAATAAATATTATGCTCATTGTCTTCATTTAGATCTTTTTGGAGTAGCTTGCCATTTACTCTTGCGCTTCACTTGTATCCTATGAGTAATTGTTCAATAAATTGAATGTCATGAAGTTGAAATCATATCATGCCTAGTGGTAGCTTCACACTGGGTTTAGAAAGTGAAATATTTTGAGGCTTGACAATCACAATATTGGCCATATAAGAAATTCACGAATAATTAGTATAAGGAAGAGAACTTTCACATGAAATACACTATCTTGGAAATCTTTTATGATTGTGAGCCCCCATCAAAATATTATATGCCAAAATTATTGATGTTGGACAAGGAAGACAATGTAATGGTTTATGTTTGTTCATATTCACAGAGAAGTTATATTTTCATAGATCCTTCAACACGTGGTGCTTGCCCCCCATCTTTGCTAGCCAAAAATTCTGCACCAAGTAGAGATACTACTTGTGCATCCAAAAACCCTTAAACCCATATCTTATTTTCAAGAGTCCACCATACCTACCTAGGGATTGAATAAGATCCTTCAAGTAAGTTGTCATCGGTGCAATAAGGCAATAAAAATTGCTTCTAAAAATGTTAGATCATTTAGTGTAAGAGAAAATTGAGTGTTGTACGAACTTGTGATGGCAAAGAATAAAAGCGACAGACTGCATATAAAGGTTGCTATCATAAGGGGCAATATAACGTGACGTTCTTTTGCACTAAGGGGTTGAGCATACAAACAAATAAACGCATGGCAACCTCTGCTTCCCTCTACGAAGGGACTATCTTTTACTTTTATGTATTTACTTTCATGCAAGAGTCAAAGTTTTTCTCTCTATTCCTTTTTATTTTTCTCTTTTGGCAAACATCATGTGGTGAGGAAAGATCTAGGCACATATATCCAGTTGGATATGGGTAGCATGAGTTATTATTGTTGACATCACCCTTGAGGTCAATACGTTGGGAGGCGAAATTATAAGCCCCTATCTTTCTATGTGTTCGGTTGAAACGTTTTGCTCATGTGTATGCGGTGAGTGTTAGCAATCATAGAAGACTATATGATGGTTGAGTATGTGGAGCTCTTACTTAGACTCTGTTGATTAAGTTTAATTGCAATTGCTTGGTGACTGCGAACATAGGTTGTTTAGTTTCAAGAGAATTCATTGTTTGAAACTTAACATGTGAATTGGTTGCTACATTAAACATGAGAAACTTTATAAGAAAGAGTTGTTGTCATAATGCTAGTAAAAGTGATTAAAATTATCATTGATCAAACTTATGCACTTTGCTAGCATTCACACTTCATAAATTATTTATTTTATCATTTACCTACTCGAGGACGAGTAGGAATTAAGCTTGGGGATGCTGATATGTCTCCAATGTATTTATAATTTATGAAGTATTCATGCTGATATATTATCATTCTTGGATGTTTTACAATCATTTTATAGCAACTTTATATCATTTTTTGCGACTAACCTATTGACCCAGTGCCAAGTGCCAGTTGCTAGTTTTTGCTTGTTTTTTACATCGCAGGAATTCGGTATCAAACGGAGTCCAAACACCGCGAAACTTTTTGGAGATTTTTTATGGACAAGAACACCCAGGATGGGCCAGAGGAGCACCTATGGGGTGCCCCGAGGGGGGCACAACCCACCAAGGCACGCCCATGTGGGTTGCGCCCACCTCGGTGGCCTCCCGCACCCCTCATTACCCTATAAATTCCCAAAAATTCCAGAAATCATCGGGGTTAACCTAGATCGGAAGTTCCGCCGCCGCAAGCCTATGTAGCCATGAAAAACCAATCTATACCCCGTTCCGGAACCCTGTCGGAGGGGGAAATCATCACCGGTGGCCATCTTCATCATCCCAGCGGCCACCATGATGAGGAGGGAGTAGTCCACCCTTGGGGCTGAGGGTTTGTACCAGTAGTTATGTGTTTAATCTCTCTCTCTCATGTTCTTGCTATGTCACGATCTTGATGTATCGCGGACTTTCTTAATATAGTCGGATCATATGGTGTTTTCCCCTCTCTATCTTGTTGTGATGAATTGAGTTTTTCCCTTTGAGATTTCGTTCTTATCAGATTGAATACTTATATGGATTTGAGAGAACTTGATATATGTCTTGCATATGAATACTCGTGGTGACAATGGGGTATCATATTGATTCACTTGATATGTGTTTTGGCACTCAACTCGCGGATTCCCGAGGTGACATTGGGGTAATCTATGCATAGGGGTTGATGCGCGTTCTTGTCTTTGTTTCTCCGGTAGAAATCTTGTGGCACTCTTTGAAGTTCTTTGTGTTGGATTGAGTATTATGAATATGAATTTGCTTTTGTGTTATTTTAGTACGAACTCTAGGATAGATCGAACGGAAAGAATAGCTTTGTGTTATTTTAGTAAGAACTCTCAAGTTGATCGAACGGAAATAATAGCTTTGAGGTGGTTTCGTACCCTACAAACAATTTATTCTTATGTTCTCCGCCAGATAGGAACTTCGGAGTGATTCTTCATCGCACATTGAGGGATGGTTATATGATCCAATTATATTAGCATTGTTGGGACATTGCACTAGCGAAAGTACGGACCCTAGCCCTCATTTTCAAGCATTGCAATAACGTTTTTGTGCCCGTTTACCATTTTCTACCTTGCTGTTTTTATTTATTCAGATTATAAAAATATATTTCTACCATCAATATTACACTTTTATCACCATCTCTTCGCCGAACTAGTGCACCTATACAATTTGCCATTGTATTGGGTGTGTTGGGGACACAAGAGATTTCTTGTATTTGGTTGCTGGGTCGTTCGAGAGAGATCATCTTCATCCTACACTTCCCATGGATTGACAAACCTTAGGTCATCCACTTGAGGGAAAATTGCTACTGTCCTACAAAACTCTGTGCTTGGAGGCCCAACACGTGTCTACAAGAATAAAGTTGCATAGTAGACATCAACATGTCAGTGGGATTGTGAACTCCTGCGTGACTTCTTTCTACCTATTGATGTGTACAGAATACAACAAATCCCCTTACATGTTGAACCAGTAAAAGATTTTGTAGGATGGCAATTTACTAGGCCAGGTACTTTCTCAGTACACTTGGCATACCACGTGGTGTTCAATCACTAATTCGAAAACCACTGTGCTCGTTCAGACTGTCCCAGGAGGTCTCAAATCAACCCAACTTGGAAGGAATTATGGCAATTGAGAATCCCGGGTAAGATAAAGCACTTCAGATAGAAGGTATTTAAGGGTGTTTTACCTTTCTTTGGAGTCCTTGTGGGTAGACACATATCACTGATTCCATAATGCCCATTGTGCAAAGTTGGCCTAGAGGACGTCCAATACTGTATCTTCACATGCACGAGGGCTAACGAGGTATGAGGGTTCAAATCCCATCTGGAAAACCTGTAAATTTCTATGTACTATTACTGGCGCTAAATCTATAAGTTCATATTCGAGTTAGCCTTTGATTATCATGTGATATTCCCTTTTCTTCGCGATAAGTTACAAAACCCGAGGTGGGATATATAACTATCCTATTGAGTCATTCTCATGCTTACTGTACTAGTCTCCTCATTGTTGATTTTGTTCTTCTTTCTCGTTGACATGTTCCAACATCCCTATGACCAAGTCGCGTGTGTATGGCCAGACGATGATTGATGTCGTCACACCGAGAGGGCCCTAATAATATCTCTCCATCGTCGAAGGATCAAATCCCACTCTTGAGATATCTAGTCCCTTGTCAACCTTTCCGATGTACCTGTAAGTTGTCCTTATGATCACCGTGTTACCGATGACGTTTGAGCAACCCCAAAGTATATTGTATGGTAAGAAGTGACTACGATACTCTCATGGTCTAAGGAACTAAAGCATATGTTAACTCTTTGTGTTATAATGATTGACTTGTGATGATAGTATCTCAAAATATAACAAACAAGTTGGGTCAATTCAATATGACCGTTCTTCTAATGTCATACTCTCAAAGTTATTTTCGTACTATTGTTACACTTAACGATATCTCAAGATCCAAAAAACACGAGGACAAGCAACACTTGAGCTAGTCCGAGAGGCAAGACTAGGAATCATATTGTATTGTTTATCATTCCATACATGCTAATGAGTTTTCCAATGAATCACATGTGTCAGGATCATAGCACTATAGTATAGAATATAAACTGTTAATTATAAACATGGAAATAAATAATACAATATTATTGCCTCTGGGGCATATTTTCAACACACTCCCACTTGCACTAGATTCAATCATCTAGTTAGCACATTTTTATTAACACTAATGGCAATCCGGTGCTTGTCCATGCTTTGCTTATGGTACAACCTTCATCCTATCAGATCTTGACAAGTTTAGATCTGTGTGTATTATTTCCATTTCTACGCATCTATCATGCATTCACAAGAATTTATAATTTGTGTGAAATTGGCTTTGTATATATTGAATCACTGGCAAGACCTTTGATTCCTTAGAATGAGCTATGGAACCACTATTCAGAACAATGTTCCATTGGAACAAACTATCTAGAAACCATACCAAGTTCATAAACAAACTTTTGATTCATCACCCTCCAATGTTGCTTCTAAAGCGACAACATACTTAGCCCACTGTTATAGAATTCACTATAGTAACTTTCTTGGACAAATTCCAACTTACTATGCCACCAATTATTGTATAATACAAATCACTTAATTGAAATCGAAAATCACTTGGAGCACCGATGAAGATTTATGTACTACTTACAACTAGACTATATTGATGTAACTCCTTAAAATAATCTCTTCATTTTTTCCGTATGCGAGAAACATGTCGTCTTTACACTTAACGACATTTTTACTGTTGTCCTATGATAAACACTTTGATCAATCCGGTAACTTTCCTCACAACTTACTTGGAGTACAGGACATATCTCGTTGTTTACACACCATGGAACATGATCAACACAAGTGTGATTAAAATCATGCATTTCGTTCGTCAGTATTTTAGGATGATGATTCTTGCTTAAAACTCCTTCCATGTGACTTCGACAAGAAACTCTTCTTGGCATTTTCATACTAAACTGCTTTAGTATCTTGTCAATATGTATCTTGTCTAAGCTTGATTAGGCACTACTATCTCCATAGATTATAATGCCTAATACCAAGGCTATATTGCCTATGTACTTCACTGAAAACTATTTAGCAAAGTCCCAATGTGTGTCAAGAATATTGTTTCCAATCAACAATGTGTTATGCACACATAGTTGTTTAGAAATATTATTATGATCCCACTTACTTTCTTATAAACACAAGAATCTACGCTTTCCTCGACGAAATCAAGTTTTTGATCATTTCATCAGAACGGATATCCCAACTCCACTATGCTTGCTTCAGATCATTATACGATCTCTTAAAGTTTGCACACTTATTAGCATCCTCTGGATCAACAAATTTACCTTGGACGTATCATATATACAACCTTGGTTCTATTTCCATCTCATGGGAATCATTTTGAAATCCATCTAGTATATGTCATAATTGAAATATTAACCTGAACTGACTTTAAGTATTGCTATGGTGAGCAATCTCATCATAGTCAACTTCTTGGTGTTGTCATAAACTATTTGCAGTAAGTCAAGCATTATAAAATATTTTTATCCTTTTCAGTTTATAGATCCATTACTATACTTTAGACTCTAAGTCTTTCGGAGGGTTCATCAAGGTCTAACCTTGAATTATGTATATGCATACTATCTTGGGTTATTTTGGCATATAGCCAATTCTGGAGTTAGGGCCCATCAATGTTACTTTGTGTATTCATTGTTTGTTCAACAATCTCTCGTCTCCAAACCATAAAGGTCTGCACGAGTTTTCCCAACCTATATAGTTCAGCTGCAAGTTCAACTGAAAGCTCTAAATCTCATGTAGAGACTTTCGTAACAATCGCAGTAAGAAATCCTGGAACTATTTTCAATGTTTCTTTTCATTGACCTGATTATGAAGATTTTGTAATACCGTGGAGTTGCACTGTCCTCCCACTCACTCTTTTGGAGAAAACCTTTTCTTTAAAACTTTACCATATTTATACGAATATGAATATGAATGAACCCCGTCATTTTACTCTTAATAGCAATAGTAGAAATACGTGTCTTATCCCCTACTATGTCACTGGGATATAGGGCATCGCAAGATTGAACCCATTACAAAGCACCTCTCCACTGAATATAAATCAATATAGTTGGCCAAACCAAATAGATAGATCAAAGAGAAATACAAAGTTATAACAATCATGCATAATAAAGTTCAGAAAAGATTCAGTTACTTTCAATGAATAAACCGATCATAAACCCACAATTCATCGGATGCCAACACACACACACACACACATCGTAAAAGAAGATTGCATTGGATAGAACTTCAAGAAAATCGAGTAGCACATGGTATTGAAGATCAGAGAGATAGAACAAGCCGTGTAGATATTAGCTATGGACCCGTAGGTCTATGGTGAACTACTCGCCTGTCATCGGAAGGCAACAAGGATGATGTTGAAGTCCTCTGTGGTCGATTCACCCTCTGGCAGAGTACCAGAAAAAGGCCTCCAAATAGGATCGCGAAAGAACATAAGCTTGCGACGACAAAAATAGTGTTTCGGGTGGCTCTCTGTTGGTTTTGGAATATTTGGAAATTAATAGAGGTGGAATTAGATCAAACAGAGTTGTGTGGGAGTCATAAGTTCAGGGGGCGCGCCTACCCCTGGGCATGCCTGGTGAGCTCGTGACTCTCCCGTAAGGCTTGTGGACTCCTCCCGAACCTTCTAGGGTCCCTTCTGGTCCAGAAAAAATCATCGTAAAGTATCATCGTGTTTGGACTTTGTTTGATACTGATTTTCTGAAAAGCGAAAAACAACCAAAAAATAGGAACTGGCACTAGGCACTGGATTAATAGGTTAGTCCCCAAAAATGATACAAAATAGCATATAAATGCATATAAATCATCCAAAATTGATAATATAATAGCATGAAAGAATAAAAAATTATAGATAGGTTGGAGAAGTATCATAGTGTCGTCTCAACAGATTTAGACGGTGCCCTATTTAAAGTGAACACGACTGTCTCTAATGCATAACCCTAAAACGATAGTGGAAAATCGATAAGAGACATCATAGAACGCACCATATCCAATAAATTACAATTACGACATTCGGACACACCATTACGCTGTGGTGTTCCAGGTGGCGTGAGTTGTGAAACAATTCCACATTGTCTTAAATGTGTGTCAAACTCATAACTCAAATATTCACCTCCATGATCAGACTGCAAAAACTTTATTTTCTTGTTACATGATCCTGCACTTCATTCTAAAATTACTTGAACTTTTCAAATGTTTCAGGCTTGTGTTTCATTAAGTAAGTATACCCATATCTACTCAAATCATCCATGAAGGTAAGAAAATATGATATCCACCGTGTGTTTCAACAGTCATAGAACCGCATACATCGCTATGTATTATTTCCAATAAGTCATTTGCCCGCTCCATCATTCCGGAAAATGGGGTTTTAGTCATCTTGCCCATAAGGCATGGTTCACATGTTTCAAATGATTCATAATCAAGTGATTCCAAAAGTCCATCGTCATGGAGTTTCTTCATGCGCTTTACACCAATATGACCTAAGGGGTAGTGCCACAAGTATGTGGTACTATCATCATTAACTTTGCATATTTTGGCATCGATATTATGAATATGTGTATCACTATGATCAAGATTCAACAAGAATAAACCATTCACAAGGGGTGCATGGCCATAAAAGATATTATTCATATAAATAGAACAACCATTATTCTTCAACTTAATGAATAACTATCTCACAATAAACAAGATCGAGATATAATGTTCATGCTTAACATAGACACCAAATAACAATTATTTAGATTTAAAACTAACTTCGAAGGTAGGCGTAGAGGGAGCATGCCAACGACGATCACATCAACCTTGGAGCCATTTCCTACGCACATTGTCACCTCGTCCTTAGCTAATCTCCATTTACTCCGCAGCTCCTGTCTCGAGTTACAAATATCAGCAACTGAACCAGTATCAAATACCCAGGCATTACTACGAGCACAGTAAGGTACACATCAATAATATGTATATCAAATATACCTTTGTCGATGCTACCAGCCTTCTTATCTTCACAGTACTTCGGGTAGTTCCGCTTCCAGTGACCATTCCCCTTGCAATAGAAGCACCTAGTCCCAGGTTTGGGTTCATCCTTGGGTTTCTTCACGGGAGTGGCAACTTGCTTGCCTTCTTATTGAAGTTCCCTTTCTTCCCTTGCCTTCCTTGAAACTAGTGGTCTTGTTGACTATCAACACTTGATGCTTCTTCTTGATTTCTACCTCCGCAGCCTTAAGCATCGTGAAGAGCTTAGGGATCATTTTCTCCACCCCTTTCATATTATAGTTCATCATCTAGCCTTTGTAGCTTGGTGACAGTGACTGGAGAACTCTGTCAGTCGCTACTTCATCTGAAAGACTAACTCCCGGCTGATTCAAGCGGTTGTAGTACCCAGACATTTTAAGTACACGCTCACTAACAGAGTTGTTCTCCTCCATCTTGCAGCTAAAGAACTTGTCAGAGGTGTCATACCTCTCAACTTGAGCATGAACCTGAAATACGAATTTCAACTCATGTAACATCTCATATGCTCTGTGGTGCTCAAAATGTCTTTGGAGCCCTGGTTCTGAGCCGTAAAGCATGTCACACTGAACTATCATGTAGTCATCATTCCTTGTCCTCCAGACATTCATAGCGTCTAGGTTTGTGGGAGCGGGTGGTTCACCTAGCGATGGTAGCCCAGATTACGGACCCAGTCCGCATAGTTGATTCCATCATCTTTCAACTTAGCTTTCTCTAGGAACGCAGTAAAATTCAGGGGAGCTATCAACATGAGCCATTGATCTAGAACATAATTTGCAAAGACATTAAGACTATGTTCATGATAATTGGTTCAATTTATCAAATTACTAGTGAGCTCCCACTTAAATGAACATCCCTCAAGTTGTCTAAGTGATACATTATCCAAATTAACTAACCCATGTCTGATCATCACATGAGATGGGGTGGTCATCAGTGGTGAACATCTCCATATTGATCTATCTACTATATGACTCGTGTTCGGCCTTCGGTCCTTGATAACCCACAAGTATAGGGGATCATTTGTAGCCTTCTTTGTTAAATAAGAGTGTCGAACCCAACGAGGAGCTAAAGGTAGAACAAATATTCCCTCAAGTTCTATCAACCACCGATACAACTCTATGCACACTTGACGTTTGCTTTACCTAGAACAAATATGAAACTATTTGCAAGAATAAAACTACGAGTACTTTGTGAGAATAAAACTACGAATAAATTGCAAGGTAATAAAAGTGGATAGCTTTTGTCAACAAGAAAGTCATTTGTCCCTAGGCAATCGATAACAAGTACCGATAATCATTCTTGTAATTTTATATGAGGGAGAGGCATGAGCTAACATAATTTCTCTACTTGGATCATGTGCACTTATGATTGGACCCCTAGCAAGCATCCGCAACTAGAGATCATTAAGGTTGTGAAACCCAACCATAGCATTAAGTATCAAGTCCTCTTTACTCCCCTACACCATAACCCACTTATCCGTGTTTAGGCTGTTGTCACCCCCGCAACACCGACAATAAGAAAACCATGAACATATTGCAACACCCTACAGCGGGGCCCCCCTCTGTTTGCGCGACATGGAGGGCACCGTAGGACAGCACCATAAATAAAATATACAATCATACCAGCCAAGATCATGATTAACCCACGGGACAAAACAGATCTACTCAAACATCATAGGATAACCATAGATCATTGGGAAATAATATATGGAGTTGGGCACCATGTTTAAGTAGAGATTACAGCGGGGAGAAGGGGTGTTACACTGCTACATGGATAGGGAGAGAGTTGGTGTTGACGATAGCAAGATTGTTGATGTAGATCGCCGTCACGATCCTTGCCCCGGCGGCACTCCGGCGCCACCGGGAGAGAGGGGGAGAGAGCCCCCCTCCTTCTTATTCCTTGGCCTCCTCCTACGTGGGAGGAGAGTTGCCCCTATGGTCCATGGCCTCCATGGCGGCGAAGGGGCAGGAGCCCGTCCGAGATTGGATCTCCCTCTCTGTTCTCTTCTGTTTCGCGTTTTTCAGATCTGGCCGAAAACTGTTTCTTATATTCTCGGAGATCCGTAACTCCGATTGCGCTGAAATTTTAACATGATTTTTTTTTCGGATATAAGCTTCCTCGCGCCCGAAGTAGAGACCCAATCGACATACGAGGTGAGCATAAGACACCTGGGCGCGCCTGGGGCATGGGGCACGCCTTAGTGTATCTTGGGGCCTATGGGCCCCCGTTTGCGTTGATTCCACCTCCCAAAATTCACAAATATTCCAAAATAATTCTCTATAAATTTTTATTGCATTTGGAATTCATTTGATACGGATTTTCGGCAAAACAAATAACATGCGACAAACAGGAGCTGGCACTAGGCACTGAATCAATATGTTAGTCCAAATAAATCATATAAAATGTCACCAAAAGTGTATAAAAGTTGTATAATATTTGCATGAAACAATAAAAAAATATAGATACGGTGGAGACGTATCAACATCCCCAAGATTAATTCCTGCTTGTCCTCGAGTAGGTAAATGATAAAAAAAGATAATTTTTATGTGGAATGCCACCTACCGTATCAATACTCACGCATCCCAACAAACAATCATGTCTTTCAAAATATCAACATAAATAAAGCTATCCCTACAAAATCATATAGTTTTGTCATGCTCTGTCTTCTCGACACAAAGTATTTATCATGCACAACCCTAATGACAAGCCGAGCAATTGGTTCATACATTTTAACGTGCTTCAAATTTTTCAACCCTCGCGCAATACATGAGCGCCAGCCATGGATATAACACTACGGGTGGAATAGAGTATGATGATAGGGGTAAATATAGAAAAGACAAAAAAGTAAGAAAGTCTCACATTGACGCGGCTAACCAACGGGCTATGGAGATGCCCATTAATTGATATCAACGTGAGGAGTGGTGATTGCCATGCAACGGATGCATTAAGACCTATAAGTGTATGAAAGCTCAGTATGAAAACTAAGTGGGTGTGCATCCAACTTTCTTGCTCATGAATACCTCGGGCATTTGAGGAAGCCCATCATCGGAATATACAAGCCAAGTTCTATAATGAAAAATTCCCACTAGTATATTAAAGTGACTACATAGGAGATTCTCTATATGAAAAACATGGTGCTACTTTGAAGCACAAGTGTGGTAAAAGATAGTAACAATGCCCCTTCTCTTTTTTTTTTCTTTCTTTCTTTCTTTTTCCCTTTTTCCTTTTTCCTTTTTCCTTTTTTTATTTTTCTTCTTCTTTTCTTTTTCTCTCATTGTCCGTAGTCTCATCCCGACTTGTGGGGAATCATAGTCTCCATCATCCTTTCCTCACTAGGACATGCTCTAATAATGAATGATGATGATCATCACACTTCTATTTACTTATAACTCAAAAGAAATAAAAAGTACAACTCGATACCTATAACAAAGTATGACTCTATATGAATACCTCTGGCAGTGTACCAGGATGTGCAATGATCTAGCATAACAATGATATCAAAAAATGGAAAAGCCATGGAAATATTATGCTAGCTATCTTACGATCATGGAAAGCAATATGACAGTGAATGCTCAAGTCATCAAAATGGAAGTGGTGGAAGTTGCATGGCAATATATCTCGGAATGGCTATGGAAGGGCCATAATAGGTAGGTATGGTGGCTGTTTTGAGGAAGATATAATAAGGCTTATGTGTGATAAAGTGCACCACACCTCGATGTGAGAAAGGGCAATGCACGGTACCGTAGAGGTTAGCAAATTGCGGAGACTGAATGAAATATGCCCTAGAGGCAATAATAAAGTTGTTATTTTATATTTCCTTATACCATGATAAGTGTTTATTATTCATGCTAGAATTGTATTAACCGGAAACTTGATACATGTGTGGATACATAGACAAAACATTGTGTCCCTAGTAAGCCTCTACTAGACTAGCTCGTTAATCAAAGATGGTTAAGTTCCTAACCATAGACATGTGTTGTCATTTGATGAACGTGATCACATCATTAGTAGAATGATGTGATGGACATGACTTGTAACGCCCCGGATGCAACTTTCCATAATTGTAACTCCACTCTTGCCTTTTTCGGAGATGCGATATGAGATTCCCTTCGTGGTTGGGTTTTTGTCTTTCGTTTTGCATTTTGTTCATGACATACATTTCATATCATGTCATCATGTGCATCACATTTGCATTCATGTTCGTCTCATGCATCCGAGCATTTTCCCCATTGTCTGTTTTGCAATCCGACACTCCTATGTCCTCTGACGCCCCCTTTTGCCTCTTTTCGTGAGCGGGTGTTAAACTTTCTCAGAATGGACCGAGATTTTCCAAGCGGCCTTGGTACACCACCGGTAGGCCGCCTGTCAAGTTTTGTGCCATTTGGAGTCCGTTTGATACCCCAACAGTTAACCGGGGAACCGTAAAGGCCCGTGTGTGTTGCAACCCAACACCCCTCTTGGCCCAATAACCCATCCAAACCTCTTCCATATCCTCCGCCGTCGGATCACGACCGCGTGGTCGAAAACAACACCTCATTTGGACACTCCAAAGTCCCCCTACCTATAAATATGTGCATCTCCCCCAAATCCCGGTTGAAACCCTAGATTTTTTCCCCTCAACGCCAAGCTAGACATGTCCGCCGCCGCCGGACGCGTCCGCGCCGATGGCCGGTCCAACCGGAGGCTGCCACATGTCCACCGCCGTCGTCCCTGCTCCGCCGGCCCGCGGAGCCCATCGCGGGCCCGCACAAGCCCGTACCGCCGCTGCCGAAGCCCGCTCCAGCCCCGTGGCCGTCCGCCACCGATGCCGGTGCCGTTCCCCGCCGGCGAGCTCCACCTCGTCACTGTTCGCCTCGCCGGCCGCCGCCGCCTACGAGCGCTGCCCGTGCGACCCCGCCTCGCCTCCACCGCGCGTCCTCCACTCTGCCGGCCGCCGCCACCCGATGCTCCTCCACCAGCCGCCGTCACCTGATGCTCCACCGCCGCGCCTGTGCGCCTCCGCCGGCGAAGCTGCTCACCAGAGCACGCCGCACCACCCCGCTTCGGCCAGATCCGGGCTTGGTGCCCCGGATCCGCCGCCCAGTGCCTCCCCTACCCCACCGCGCCCGGATCGGCCTCCACCGCCGCCGATCCGTCTCTTCCCCACCTTCTCCGGCCATCTCCGGCCATCTCCGGCGAGACTCCGGCGAGATCCGCCGCCGTTGACTTCTTCCCCCTTTAGGTCGTTTTTCTCTCTAAGTCCCAATTCTGTGATGATTTTATGTCCAGTTCATTCCATTTCATGCGCATGAGATATCAAAATGTTCATCATGATGTGCTCTTCATTTTGTTCCATTATGACATGCTTGTTTGAGTCCATATTGATCCCTAAATAGTTGATGCAAGAGTGCTATAAATTGTTAGGTGCTGTTTCTTATCAGAATAAGAGGATTTGTCATTTTTGTCACATTTTTTGTGTGCTGCATATGGGCATGAGCTCTACATGTATTTTGATATATGCCATGCCATCTTTACAAGGGTGTATGCCATGTAGTTTTGTGATCTTTGTGGTGACTAGCACAAGAAGGCAAAGTAGCTCTCGTGATATTGCTAATTTCAGAGACTTAGAATTTCACTAAGTCATTGCTCTGCTGTTATTTTTATGCCATGTATTCATGTTGCTATAGAGTGATCCATGCTTGTTTTGAGTATCTTCATTAAGGATGGTCTTGACATATGGTTATGCTCTATCCATCCATGCCCCTGTTTGCATGTATGGAGTGCTCTAGCATGTATTAATCTTGCTCTACTTCTGCTATAAAATGTTCCTGACATATTGTTTACATGTTCATTAATTTTGCCATGGTTATTGTAGTTGATACATGCATGCTATGAACTTTCTATTGCCATGGTTAGCCTTAAGAACATGCCATCTTGCTGATGCTATGCTTATATTTTCATGCAGTGCCTTGTGTTGAGTGAATCGAGCTCGCAAAGATGCCTTCATAACTCTATTTTGCCATGCTCAGTTTTCTACTAAGTCTGAATCTGTTAACGAAACTTGCTATGTTTACATGCGTGCCATCATATCTTCTGATGCTTTTTGGCTTATGGCCAGGAAGGGACTTTTGTTCTATGATTTGAGTAGATTCATGCCATGCCTTGTTTTGCTATGATATGTTCCTGTAGCATGTTGTTTGCTTGCTCTAAACATTGCTTCCTGATGTTAATTCCTGGCATGTTGATATTTTCACTAAGTCTGTGAAGCTGATATCTTTTGTACTTTTGCCATGCTTGTTTGAACTTGCTCTTGTGTGATTTAGCCGTATCTTAGTGTTCATCTTTTGTCAAGCATCTTGAGTAGATCACTTCCATGTGCTTTTTTGCTATGTTGGAGTGCAGTAGCTTAGTTTGTTGTTGCATTCTAGATGGCATCATGCTGTTGATCGCAGAATTGTGCCATTTTTGTTTTGCTAGCCATTTGCAAACCGTGCATCCGATTCCGGTGATCTTTATATCGATTTCGACCAAAATTATCTCATCTTTCCAGCGGCACACTTGGTTTGCCAAGTTGATGCCTGGTTCCATCTTTCCTTTACGAACCACGCATATGCATTGCATATCACATCCTGCATATCATGCCATGTTTTGCATCATGTTGCTTGCACATTGCATCGTGATTGATTGTTTGTCTTTTGCTTGTGTTCTTGCCTTGGGTAGAGCCTGGAGATGAGTGCGTGATCGAGGAACCCATTGAGTACGCTTACGAGGATCAAGCTTTCGTCAACTCTGAGAACTTTGCAGGCAAGATGACCATACCCTCGAAATCACTTCTATCTTTGCTTGCTAGTTGTTCGCTCTTTTGCCATGCCGCGATACCTACCACTTGCTATATCATGCCTCCCATATTGCCATGTCAAGCCTCTAACCCACCTTTCCTAGCAAACCATTGTTTGGCTATGTTATCGCTTTGCTCAGCCCCTCTTATAGCGTTGCTAGTTGTAGGTGACGATGTAGTTTGTTCCATGTTGGAACATGGTTTTGTTGGGATATCATTATTATCTATTATTTAATTAATGCATCTATATACTTGGTAAAGGGTGGAAGGCTCGGCCTTATGCCTGGTGTTTTGTTCCACTCTTGCCGCCCTAGTTTCCGTCATACCGGTGTTATGTTCCTTGATTTTGCGTCCCTTACGCGGTTGTGTGTTATGGGAACCCCTTGATAGTTTGCTTTGAATAAAACTCCTCCAGCAAGGCCCTACCTTGGTTTTACATTTTCCTAACAACCTATCACCTTCCCTTGGGTTCTGCAGACTCAAGGGTCATCTTTATTTTAACCCCCCGGGCCAGTGCTTATCTAAGTGTTGGTCCGAACCTGTCAGCCGCCGGTGGCCACTAGGGGCAACTCTGGGCTGGCCTACCGGAAGTTTGGACAATTCGGTGTTGCCCTGAGAATGAGATATGTGCAGCTCCTATCAGGATGTCGGCACATCGGACGACTTTGTTGGTCTTGTTTTACCATTGTCGAAATGTCTTGTAACCGGGATTCCGAGTCTGATCGGGTCTTCCCGGGACAAGGAATATCCTTCGTTGACCGTGAGAGCTTGTGATGGGCTAAGTTGGGATACCCGTGCATGGTTTTGAACTTTCAAAAGCCGTGCCCGCGGTTATGGGCAGATGGGAATTTGTTAATATCCGGTTGTAGAGAACTTGACACTTAACTTAATTAAAATGCATCAACCGCGTGTGTAGCTGTGATGGTCTCTTTCTGGCGGAGTCCGGGAAGTGAACACGGTTTTGGTGTTACGCTTGAACGTAAGTAGTTTCAGGATCACTTCTTGATCACTTTTAGCTTTTCAATCATGCTTTGCTTCTCTTCTTGCTCTCTTTTGCGTAAGTTCGCCACCATATATGCTAGTGCTTGCTGCAGCTCCAGCTCACTACCCATTCCTACCCTTAAGATTAAATAGTCTTGATCATGAGGGTGTGAGATTGCTGAGTCCCCGTGACTCACAGATACCTCCAAAACAGATGCAGGTGCCGATGATGCCAGCGCAGGTGACGCAACTGAGCTCAAGTGGGAGCTCAATGAAGATCCTGGTCATTGTTTTGATTCATTTCCGGTTGATCAGTAGTGGAGCCCAGTTGGGACGATCGGGGATCTAGCATTTGGGGTTTTCTTCTTTTATTTTGGTTCCGTAGTTGGACCTTGATTGT
The DNA here is from genome assembly GCF_002162155.2 of Triticum dicoccoides. Lineage (NCBI taxonomy): Eukaryota > Viridiplantae > Streptophyta > Magnoliopsida > Poales > Poaceae > Triticum > Triticum dicoccoides. Next base: position 502,857,501 of record NC_041382.1, on the reverse strand, counting down.
ATTCTTGAATGATGTATGATATATTTATGTATTGTGTGAAGTGGCGATTGTACGCCAACTCTTTATCCCTTTCTGATTCAGTACATGGGGTGTGTAAAGATTACCCCTCTTGCGACATGCCTACTATGTGGTTATGCCTCTAAGTCGTGCTCCAACACGTGGGAGATATAGCCGCATCATGGGTGTTACAAGTTCGTAATCAGAGCCTTCCCCGACTTAGGAGCCCTCTTCTTGATCGAATCGCTAATGCTGTTGAGTCTGGAAAAATGTTTTGAGTCTTATAGGATTATATATATCGGAGAGTAGGATTACTTTTACTCCTCAGTCCGTTCATCGCTCTAGTGAGGCCTCCTGACGTAGAAGTTTTGACTCTTCTCTTCTCAAATTTCACGATTTTTTTAGGATCACGCAGGTATCTTGGAATCGTTCTGATGGTTTTGTGACGAGAACATTGTTCTTAGTGCCTCCTGACATTTAGGGGTTGTGGCAGTGTCCCGGGGAGTTGAGCTCTGAGGTGTTGTCGTCACAATTTTATCGTTGCAGTTCTGGAATACCTGAGTTCGCCGACATCGAAAATCTCTTTTATGCAGTGGTTGGTGAGATAACCTCGACGCCACCCAGTACTGGGGTGGGAGTTCGGGAGTATTGCCATAACTTGTATAACGGATGTTTTTCGAAGGTTGAGGTACATGATTTACGAAGGTTTCTTGGTCATGTGTTGAAGGATGGATACAGCTGGATGTAGGAATTGTTAGTTTGGGTGAGATATTATGCTTCCCCTGTATCCCCAACACCCGATTGCATAACCAGAAAGTTTCGGGAGTTTATAAGTGGGAATTCAAGTATCACGTAGGATATCTTTCCAACAGACACATGATACGATATGGGATCTTCATATGTTTGTTCCGGCTTATTTTGTAAGCCAATCCTTGTTTGGTTTTTGTTGTGGTGTTCGAGTTGCTTCAATGTCAAATGTTGAATCCATACCTTTCCTAAGCGGTGTTCTCATATTTCTATGTGAATACTAATCCTTCATGATAATCGAGATTGTAATGTCAATCCTTTTTCAACCGGCGTGTTTCTCTTCAAGTGGATCCGATCATTTCAACATCTGCAAGATCAATTCTAAGTTTCTCAATGGTGTTTGTTTCATCCGTCCGAAGTTGTCCTTGTTTTCCCGCCCTCTCACCCTTTTTCTTCGAGGACTAAGATTTCTTAATCAAGTATTTATTTTATGGATGTGAAGTCTCTGCATTCTTTTCCGTCAATGTCCTTATCCGGTGATTCTTCATGAAGATGCTAACGAAACTTCAAGTTCGTCATTCTTCATTCTTTTCTTCTCCGGTGGATTCAAGTCAAGATTTTTCGATCATATCCTTTTCTCGTGTCAAATGCTTTCCCATGCCGTTGCACCTCTTAATCTTTCACCTCTCGCTATTCATTTGTTCGGGAGTGCTGAAGATATCTCAGAAGGCTCGTCATTTCATTCAAGATCCGTTCCACCTATTTTGAGGTTGTTATCTCATTCAAGCCATTTAATTCAACCAGTGCAATCTCCTTTCAAGTAATCGTTCAACGGTGTTTATCTTGAGTGGGCCCTAACCCACAGGTCTTTCCCAGGATCTTACCTGACTCTTCTTATTTTCCCAGAGTTATTCTTAAATCTTTCAAAGTTTGACGTAAGAATGAATTATCATCAGTCATATGTATTTCTCCAAGATCTGTCAAATTCTTTTCACCGTCGGCTCAACCTTTCTATTCGTCATCCCAGAGTATCTCAACAATTCATGGTGGTCTTTCTCATCGTCATTCTCTGTATTTGAAGACTGAAGAAGATTTCTATCTTTTTCTAGCTCCCAATCAAATCTTTTCTGTGAGTGGCAAGTTGTCACCTCATAATTTTGAGATGTCTTCTATAAGCCCACATCAAGCTTATCCTTTTCGTTGTTGGTTTTCCAACAACTCCATTATAACTTTCTGGGGAGGGTGATATGCAAGCTCACTTGTGGCATAAGTTGGCCTTTTCTTCTCCATCCTTTCATTTCAATGATCTATACTCTTTCTTCTTCCGGAGGCAGTGTGATGTTTCTCTCTTCTCTCATCATCTCAAGTTGTGAGGACCGTGTTCTTTTCGTGCTTATCCATTTATCCGGAGTGTTGTGTCCTCTGCTCAAGTCCTTTTCATCCTATCAAGTCTTGCATCTCTTTTCAACCGGAGTGTTGTCCAAATTTATTCTTCCTTGTTCCTCTTTTCTAACAGAGTGTTTTCAACTTCGTTCAACTTCGTTCATCTTCGTTGTATTCTTTTCTCAAAATTGTTTAACATCTCAAGGTTCTTTGGTTTCACTCGTTTATCAAAGAAGCAACTTAGTTTTACCTCTTCTCTTCCGTTTTCCCTCAGGTGCCATCCTAGATCTCGGGACGAGATCCGCTCGTAGTGGTGGAGTATTGTAACGCCCTGGATGCAACTTTCCATAATTGTAACTCCACTCTTGCCTTTTCCGGAGATGCGATATGAGATTCCCTTCGTGGTTGGGTTTTTTCTTTCGTTTTTCATTTTGTTCATGTCATACATTTCATATCATGTCATCATGTGCATCGCATTTGCATTCATCTTTGTCTCATGCATCCGAGCATTTTCCCCGTTGTCTGTTTTGCAATCCGACACTCCTATGTCCTCCGGCGCCCCCTTTTGCCTCTTTTCGTGAGCGGGTGTTAAACTTTCTCTGAATGGACCGAGATTTTTCCAAGCGGCCTTGGTACACCACCGGTAGACTGCATGTCAAGTTTCGTGCCATTTGAAGACCGTTTGACACTCCAACGGTTAACCGAGGAACCGTAAAGGCCTCGTGTGTGTTGCAGCCCAACACCCCTCTAAAATGGCCCAATAACCCATCAAACCTCTTCCATGTCCTCCGCCGTCGGATCACGATCGCGTGGTCGAGAACTGCACCTCATTTGGACACTCCAAACTCCCCCTACCTATAAATATGTGCATCTCCCCCGAAATCCCGGTTAAAACCCTAGATTTTTTCCCCTCAACGCCGAGCCGGACATGTCCACCGCCGCCGGACGCGTCCGCACCGACGGCCGGTCCAACCGGAGGCTGCCACCTATCCACCGCCGCCGTCCCCGCACCACCGGCCCGTGGAGCCCATCGCAGGCCCGCACGGGCCCGAACCACCGCCGCCAAAGCCCGCTCCAGCCCCGCCGCCGTCCGCCACCGGTGCCGGCGCCGCTCCCCGCCGGCGAGCTCCACCTCGTCGCCATTCTCCTCGCCGGCCGACGCCTCCTGCGAGCGCCGCCTGCGCAACCCCGCCTCGCCTCCACCGCACGTCCTCCACTCCGCCGGCGAAGCTGCTCACCGGAGGGCGCCGCAACACCCCGCTCCGGCCAGATCCGGGCTTGGCGCCCCGGATCCGCCGCCCAGCGCCTCCCCTACCCCACAGCGCCCGGATCCGGCCTCCATCGCCATCGATCCGTCTCTTCCCCACCTTCTCCGGCCATGTCCGGCGAGATCCGCCGCCGTTGACTTCTTCCCCCTCGAGGTCGTTTTTCTCTCTAAGTCCCAATTCTGTGATGATTTTATGTCCTATTCATTGCATCATAACTCCATGTCCGTAGCTCCGTTTCATGCGCATGAGATATCAAAATGTTCATCATGATGTGCTCTTCATTTTGTTCCATTGTGACATGCTTGTTTGAGTTCATCTTGATGCCCAAATAGCTGATGCAAGAGTGCTATAAATTGTTAGGTGCTGTTTCTTATCAGAATAAGAGGATTTGTCATTTTTGTTACATTTTTTGTGTGCTGCATATGGGCATGAGCTCTACATGTATTTTGATATATGCCATGCCATCTTTATAGGGGTGTATGCCATGTAGTTTTGTGATCTTTGTGGTGACTAGCACAAGCAGGCAAAGTAGCTCTCGTGATATTGCTGATTTCAGAGACTTAGTATTTCACTAAGTCATTGCTCTGCTATTATTTTTATGCCATGTATTCATGTTGCTATAGAGTGATCCATGCTTGTTTTGAGTATCTTCATTAAGGATGGTATTGACATATGGTTATGCTCTATCCATCCATGCCCCTGTTTGCATTTATGGAGTGCTCTAGCATGTCTTAATCTTGCTCTACTTTTGCTATAAAATGTTTTTTTGACTATGTACTGCAAGGCAACAACCTCACAGTCTTTTATTAAAACTCAAAGCAAAGTTGTACAAAGTTACAAAGTTAAGAGAGAGGAGGAGAGAGTAATACTTACAAAATAAGTGATTAGGGTAAGGAAGCTATCCAAGAGGTTAAACTATTCTTATATTTACATTTGATTCTATGAGCTAAAAGAGAGATGTCCTGCAAAAAATTCCTCCTCCATGCCCTGAAAGAAGGTGTTTTATTCCTGAAGATCTTCCCATTCCTTTGTATCCAAATATTCCAAGTGGCAGTGAATACTACCTCAGGGAAAAAAGGATGCCCAAAATCTCTCCTAGCATCAGAAGCCATGTCAAAAGTGGTCTGGTCTGGCTGTGGATTCCATGAAATACCCAGATAATTCCAGATACATTGGCTAAAATTGCAGGCGAAGAATAGGTGTGCTCTGTCCTCATGTGATGCCAAATGGCATAGAACACAAGTGTCATCCTGTATGATCCAGTGCCGTCGCTGCATCATGTCTCTAGTGTTTAGACGATCCATCAGAAGGAGCCAACCAAAAACCTTAAACTTCAGAGTACAAGAACATTTCCAAATCCACTTAAAGATGGGGTCAACCACATTGTCCGAAAAGCATGACAAGTAGTATATCTTGGACTGATAGTCACTAGTCTTGGAAGGCCATTTCCAGACATCTTTAACCCCTTCTTGAAGTTGAACCATATTAAGGAATACCTGAAGTTGATTGAACTCCTCAAAGGCCTCAACAGACAATGGTAGATGAAGGTTGTCAGATGGTTCGGGTAACTCCAAAATATCCTTGACTGTTAGAGCGTCATCAATGACAAAGGAGTGGAGTCTTGGAAATTGAAGCCGCATGTTAACCGTTGTGTTGTTAAATTGCCAACGGTCAAGCCAGAAAATCACTGTATCCCCCGATCGTACTTGTGGAACAGCCAAGTTACAAAACTTATCATAGAGCTTGAGTACATCTCTCCACCAGAAAGAACCGCAGTTTTGCATGACTTGGGGGGCGCAGAAGCATAATAAGTGTCCCAGATAAGAGATACCCATGGTACGTCCATCTTATTAAGGAACTTGAAAAGGTGCTTGATGAGTAAGGCATCGTTTTGAATGCCCAAGTCCAAAACTCCCAAACCACCACAAGTTTTAGGACGACATACCAAATCCCAAGCCGCCAAAGACTGCCGAGGCGTATTCGAGTTCCCTCTCCACAAGCATTGCCGCATAATCCGCTCGATCTGCTTCAATATACCCTGCGGTAACGAAAGGGTGCACAAGAAATATATTGGCATAGAACTTAGTACAGACTATAAGAGTTGTAGCCGGCTGCCTTGATTCAAGAGACAAGAAGACGCAGATAATCGTCTTTCAATACGATCCACCAAAGGCAACAGATCATAAATTGTTGGCCGGGAAGTGCCCATTGGTAGGCCGAGGTAAGTGAATGGCATAGTACCAACATCACATCCAAGCAATGGAGCAACACGTGTGCCTTCATCATCAGTCATATTGATTGGTATCAAAGAGGACTTACTGAAGTTCACCCTGAGGCCGGTTGATTTGGCAAAGACATCAAGCATTTGTTTGAAAGCAATGAGCTGACTATCAACAGCTGGAAGAACGATGAGCGTATCATCAGCATATTGCACGATCGGATAGTCCATCGAGGTAGTTGGGATTGGCAATGTGAGAATATTCCTGGAGCACATCTCATTTACAACCGATTGGAGAAAATCCACCGCGATCACAAAGAGCAATGGAGATAGGGGATCACCTTGACGAACACCTGAACGACAGACAAAATGATTACCAGGCTCTCCATTCAGAAGGACTGAAGAGGATCCTGTCGATAGAATGCTGTCAATCCAACTAGTCCAACGGTTATCAAAACCCTTACATTTCAAAATCCTAAGTATCAACTCATGCTCAATGGTGTCAAACGCCTTTGTGAAGTCTAGTTTCAGGAGAATGATAGGCCTTTTGGAAGCTTTGCATTGGTGTATGTATTCAAAACACCATGCCAAACAGTCCTGGATGGATCGACACCGAAGAAAACCATATTGGTTTCGGTGTATACATTTGAGGATCACCCCTTGAAGACGATTTGCCAAGAGCTTCGTTAAGAACTTTAAACAAGTATTGGTCAATGATATTGGCCTAAAATCACCAACATATTCAGGGCTTAGTTTCTTCGGAACGAGGGTGATAAGAGACGTGTTTAGACACTCCAAATTACATTTCCCTTCATAGAATTCGTGCACCAGTTTCATAAAGTCATCCTTCAAAATATGCCAACATTTCTTTAAGAAAAGCCCAGTAAACCCGTCTGGTCCCGGAGCACGGTCGGTAGGCATAGACTTAATTACCGCATCCACCTCAGCATCAGTGAATGGTAAAGACAACTCCTCTAGACCATCAATGTGGGTAATTAATGTGTCTAGATCAAATCCCATCTGAATGCCTTTTGATTGGCCCATCCGCTGATTGAATGCGGGTAATTAATCTGGTCCCGGAGCACGGTCTATAAAATGTTCCTGGCAGATTGTTTACATGTTAATCAATTTTGCCATGGTTGTTGTAGTTGATCCATGCACGCTATGAACTTTCTATTGCAATGGTTAGTCGTATGAACATGCCATCTTGCTGATGCTATGCTTATATTGTCATGCAATGCCTTGTGTTTAGTGAATAGAGCTCTCAAAGATGCCTTCATAACTCTGTTTTTCCATGCTCAGTTTTCTGCTAAGTCTGAATCTGTTAACGAAACTTGCTATGTTTACATGGGTGCCATCATATCTTCTGATCCTTTTTGACTTATGGTCAGTAAGGGACTTTTGTTATATGCTTTGAGTAGATTCATGCCATGCCTTGTTTTGCTATGATCTGTTCCTGTAGCATGTTGTTTGCTTGCTATAAACATTGCTTCCTGATGTTAATTCCTAGCATGTTGATATTTTCACTAAGTTTGTGAAGCTGATATCTTTTGCACTTTTGCCATGCTTGTTTGAACCTGCTCTCGTGTAATTTAGCCGTATCTCAGTGTTCATATTTTGTCAATCATCTTGAGTAGATCACTGCCATGTGGTTTGTTGATATGTTGGAGTGCAATAGCTTAGTTTCTTGTTGCATTCTAGATGGCATCGTGCTGTTAATCACAGAATTGTGCCATTCTTGTTTTGCTAGCCATTTGCAAACTGTGCATCCGATTCCGGTGATCTTTATATCGATTTCGATCGAAATCATCTCATCTTTCCAGCGGCACACTTGGTTTGCCAAGTTGATGCCTGGTTCAATCTTTTCTTTCCGAAGCACGCATATGCATTGCATATCACAGCCCACATATCATGCCATGTTTTGCATCATGTTGCTTGCACATTGCATCGTGATTGATTGTTGGTCTTTTGCTTGTGTTCTTGCCTTGGGTAGAGCCGGGAGACGAGTGCGTGATCAAGGAACCCGTTGAGTACGCTTACGAGGATCAAGCTTTCGTCAACTCTGAGAACTTTGAAGGCAAGATGACCATACCCTCGAAATCACTTCTATCTTTGCTTGCTAGTTGTTCGCTCTTTTGCCATGCCGCGATACCTACCACTTGCTATATCATGCCTCCCATATTGCCATGTCAAGCCTCTAACCTACCCGAGGGAGTCCTGGATTAGGGGGTCTCCGGACAGCCAGACTATATCCTTTGGCCGGACTGTTGGACTATGAAGATACGAGATTGAAGACTTCGTCCCGTGTCCGGATGGGACTCTACCTGGCGTGGAAGGCAAGCTAGGCAATACGGATATGCATACCTCCTCCTTTGTAACCGACCTTGTGTAACCCTAGCCTCCTTCGATGTCTATATAAACCGGAGGGTTTTAGTCCGTAGGACAACATACAATCATACCATAGGCTAGCTTCTAGGGTTTAGCCTCTCTGATCTCGTGGTAGATCAACTCTTGTACTACTCATATTATCAATAATAAATCAAGAAGGACGTAGGGTTTTACCTCCATCAAGAGGGACCGAACCTGGGTAAAACATCGTGTCCCCTGCCTCTTGTTACCATCCGCCTTAGACGCACAGTTCGGGACCCCCTACCCGAGATCCGCCGGTTTTGACACCGACATTGGTGGTTGAGAGTTCCTCTGTGTCGTCATCATTAGGCTTGATGGCTCCTTCAATCATCGATAGCGATGCAGTCCAGGGTGAGACTTTTCTCCCCGGACAGATCTTTGTATTCGGCGGCTTCGCACTGCGGGCCAACTCGCTTGGCCATCTGGAGCAGATCGAGAGCTACGCCCTGGCCACCAGGTCAGGTTTGGAAGCTTAAACTACACGACCGATATCCGCGGAGACTTGATCTTCGACGGATTCGAGCCCCTGCCTAGTGCGCCACACGGTCACGATGAGCATGATTTAGCTCTACCATCGGACAGTGTTTAGGAGATCGCACCGGCAACTGCTCCGACCCTCAATTCGGAACCAGTTGCGCCATCCATGGACGGGTGGATAGACCCCGCCACGGAGGCCGTATCCTCAGCGGCGATCGAGCCGAGTATCGACCTTACCCTTCATGAGAGCTGTGATGCCAAGCTGCCGGATCCTTCCCCGGCCACGGACTCCGAACCGCCCGCACCCGTGCCTATCGACTCCGACTGGGCGCCGATCATGGAGTTTACCTCCGCGGATATTTTTCAACACTCGCCCTTCGGCGACATATTGAACTCATTAAGGTCTCTCTCCTTGTCAGGAGAGTCCTGGCCGAACTATGTCTGGCAGGATTGGGATGCGGATGACGAAGAAATTCGCCGCCCACCCACCACCCACTTTGTAGCCACTGTCGACGATTTGACCGACATGCTTGACTTCGACTCCGAAGACATCGACGGCATGGATGATGATGTAGGAGGCGAACAAGAACCACTGCCCACAGGGCACTAGACAGCCACCTCGTCATATGACATATATATGGTGGACACACCCAAAGAAGGCAATGGCGACGGGACAGCGGATGATGACCCCTCCAAGAAGCAACCCAAGCGCCAACATCAGTGGCGCCGCTCTAAGTCTCGCCAAGGCAAAAGCGGTGATACCGGCACAGGAGATAATAGCACTCCGGATAGTGCCGAAGATGACAACAATCCCCTCCAGCAAGATTTAGAACAGGAGGATGGAGAAGCTAGCCCTCCCGAGAGAGCGGCAGATGAAGAGGCGGAGGATGATAATTACATGCCTCCCTCCAAAGACGAGGCAAGCCTAGACGACGACGAATTCGTCGTGCCTGAGGATCCCGTCAAACAAGAGCGCTTCAAGCGCCGACTTATAGCCACGGCAAATAGCCTTAAGAAAAAGCAACAGCAGCTTCAAGTTGATCAAGATTTGCTAGCTGACAGATGGACTGAAGTCCTTGTGACCGAGGAATATAAACTCGAACGCCCCTCCAAGAGTTACCCAAAGCGCGGGTTGCTACCCCGACTGGAGGTGGAAGCACCAAAACCTACATCTCCAGCGTATGACGCGGCTGATCGGCCACCTCATGGCCACGACAAAGAGGCATTCCAGCCGAAAGCTCAGCCCGCACCTCGACGCCACTCAAATGAAAATGTCAAGGCATGGGGAAATACGCCAGACCTGCGAGACGTATTGGAGGACAAAGCAAAACACGCAAGATCGATCTACGGATCACGAGGGCGCGCCACTATGCGAGACGATAACTGTCGTGGAATTGTCACGACAGATGTCCTAGAGCAAGGACTTAGTTGTAGAGCCATCGCACTAGGAAGCTTAAAGGGGTTAATCGGGACAAAGGACACGAGAGAGTTTTTATACTAGTTCGGCCCCTTATGATGAAGGTAAAAGCCTACGTCTAGTTGGTTTTGGTATTGCTAGGGTTTCGATCTCCAAGAGGCTCAACTCGCCAGCTTGGTTATCGATTTGTTGTCTGTCCCCTAAGCCGCCACATGGTCGTCCCCTTATATACATGGGTTGACACCTGGTGGCCTACAGAGTCTCGGCCGGCTCATAATCATGTCCGGCTCGGTGATTTTCTTTACATGCCTTTCTTTACAAGTCTTTCCTTACATATGGTGGTTCATAATATCAGGCCGTAAACCGCCTTCAGGCCCTTGGGCCTTCTATAGTACTTCATAAACTACAATCTTGGATGTTTACTGGGCTTCTTGTGTAACCCACCATTGGGGCTGACCCGGCCCCTCCTGGGCGGGTCTCAGCTGATAGTAATATCCCCAACATTAGGCCCCAGGTTGACTTTGAACTTTATTATTTGTCAATCTTCCATACTTAGCCAAAAAATCCATCTTCTTATCTTTACTGAAATTCCCTTGTAACCCGCTGTGACGTCATCTATTGAAAACGCAAAAGATTTTCATGACATCATCTTCCAACGAATCTTTTTATCTTTAATGCTTCCCGAGAATCGAGGCGCCTATAAAGCTGGATAACCATTATTTGGTTCTCCCTTGATTTTCGCGCCCGTCTGTTCGCATCTTTCCTTATAAATAGGCTCGCCCCGACCTTCCTCATTCTTCTCTCTCTCTCTGTCTTCTTCCTCTCGCGACCTTACTACTGCTCGAGCTTCGCCACCGCCGTGCCTTATGTCCATCGTCGACTCTGGCCGCTTCATCGACCTGATCCGATCCAGAGAACCCGCGGCGACCTCCGCAGTAGACCTGCAACCGTAAGCTTTCTTTCCTTCATGCCTCAGATCTTCATTAGGGTTTCCAAGCTCCTGCGTGTTCTGCGTAGTTCATCATAGGTCTTCATAGTTCTTCTACTGCCTCCTCTTTCTGATCCAAAAGAGATGTATGTTCATGCAGTAGCTGTTTGGTGCCTCCTTTTGATATTAGCAGACTCCTTTTTCTGGTACAAGAGCTATGTTTAGATCTGATGAACTCATCCGGACTGTATTTTTTGGTCTAGAAATTTTTTCATTTTAAACATCCATTTGATCTGAAATAATATTAACCATTTTGGGAAACTTGTTTGTCCCAATACTTAGCTGAATTCACTTTCTGAAAGAATCTATAGTCATGGCGGCTTACCGCACCGGCTTTCTTTTCCTTATATGTTATTAGCCCTTAGTTCAGTCGCCATTACTTGTTTTGCATATTCATCCCTTAACTGTTAATCTCATTGTTAAACTGAACCGGCATGTTGCTTTTTTCAGTTCCTTGCACATCATGCCGTCCAAAACGCCAACCATCTGTAACTGGGTTCCCTCAACCATAACTGAGGAACGTTTAAAAGAGTTCTTCATCATAGGATTTCTGCCATCAAAAGTCGTCATGTCTTACCGTGCCCCTGACCTGGAAGAAGAACGACCCAATCCAAGAGACGACGAAGTGATTGTTTTTACTGACCACATGAACCGTGGCCTCTCACCGCCCGGCTCAAAGTTCTCTAGAGAGGTCCTTCACTTTTTCAAACTCCATCCTCAGGACATAGGGCCCAATTCCATATCTAATATTTGTAACTTCCAAGTGCTCTGTGAGGTGTATCTTCAGCAAGAGTCGACCGTAGAGCTGTTTAAAGAATACTTTTATCTGAACCGGCAGAACGAGTGCACCAATGGACTTAGCTTAGAGCTTGGAGGCATCTCAATTCAGCGCCGACAGGGTGCTGTGTTCCCTCTCATAGTCTTACCAAGTCACCCAAAGGACTGGAACCAAACTTGGTTCTACTATCAGGACATCTCACCAGCAAACGAGAAGCCACTGCCGGGTTACCGCCCCGATCATCTTGACTCCAAGTTCACGCTTCCAGATAAACTCACTGTTGGTGAACGCAAGAGATTGATGCCATCCATCAAAAAGATCAATGCTCTGTTAGGGAACGGGTTGACTGGAGTTGATCTGACCCGCTGCTGGATCTCATGGCGAGTTATTCCTTTAAGCCGTCGATCAAAGTTGATGTATGAATATGGTGGAGGCCCGGACGACTCTCTTCGTCATAGCCCGATTGAACTAACCAAAGAAGATATTGTCTCAATGTCAAACCTTTTGGTGAATGGGAAATATGAAGACTGCAATATTGTTGGGTTAAATCCCTTCTGTAAGCTTAACCCGTCGCCAGAAGTAAGGTTATTCTGATCTCTTTTCCTTTGTATTTTACCTAGCCGTATTGTTTAGCACTGACCTTTCATCTTGTCTTTGCCTGTCTACAGGCCAACTCTGACTTTTGGAAAGTGAAATATGACCACGAGGCTGCCAAGAAGGTGAAAGCCGCCGCCATGAATGCCAAGAAAATGACCCGAAAGTCGAAGAAGAAAAAGAAGAACACTGCTGAAGATTTGATGAAGCTTGATGACACGTCTGATTCGGAGGTAGCCCTTGATTCCCTTGGCCAATTTTTTAACAATCTTATTGACACTAATCATTACTAGGATGACACTGGGGCTAGTCAGGCCGGGGAAGCAGAGGTAACTATCATATCCTCCGACTTAGAGCCCTTACCAAGACACAAAGTTCAACGAGTGATCCGTAAAGTAAGGTTTTCTAACCCTTTAGCTCACTTGGATCCCAACTTTCGTTTGAAAAAGCAGCAACATGAAAGCCACCGTCAAGCGGGGATTGAAGATGAACCGGCTACCATTCTTCAACAAACTGCTCGGAAACGTCTGAATGAGGTTTACTTATTTCTGTCTTTAACTCTGTTTAATGGATTCTTCTCCTTGTATTTCTTTCCTTTTTATCCTTTCAGGAGGTGTCTCGCTCTTCTGGCGACTCATCGCAAACGCAATTCCCGGCTTCCAAGACTGCTCCTTGGTAATTAGAAATCCTCCTTTCTTTCGGTTTGTTCAATTGTACCTTTATACTAACAATCCTGCAACCTTTTTTCTTAGTGGTCAAGCCAAATCCAAAAAAGCGAAGGCAGCTAAACCGGTGGAAGACCCGCTGGTGCTGGCATCTGACCCAGCTAGGCCGCCTTCTCCATTAGCTGATGCTCCAGAAGACCCGCCTGTTGACACCGAAGCAAATCCTCCTGAGCCGTCATTTGATGAAACCACTGTGAACCCTTCTACAACCGGACCATCAAGCTCAGCCTACCCGCCGTCTCCGCCTGCACAAGATGTTCAAATTACCGGGAGACGCTTTATTGAGCCGGGGAACCCAACCGTACTGGCTCGGTGTACAACAAAACAAGAGGCGTTGGAGAGGCAAAAAGTTCGCTTTGACGTTGCCAACTATGACCGTCTCAATGCGAATGATATTTTGTCCGGCTATCTTAATCATGTACACTCCAGCCGCGATTCGAAGATTGAGATGGTCAAGCAGCTGCAGTTAAAATATGAGGTACGTTTTTCCGGCTTATCTGTATTCCTTCAGCCCCCAAGTCTTTAGATTATGAGAGAACCGGAATAACCTGTAGACTTTAAAATATAGGCTGAGACCTTTACCTTTGAATCTTTTCTTGACTTTAGTATAACAAAGCCCCACCTGTAATCCCCAAGGACCGGCTCATTTTGATCATAAATGAACCGGTACTTTAAATTGTTTTGAGACCGTCTTAAAAGTACTTAATACTCCGGCTTAACCTTGATAAACTTGCTGAACTGCATACATTAGCCCCCAAGTGCCAAGTATTGTTACTGTGTAAGGTACTTGGGACTTAAATATGTCTGTAGAGTCGTAGAAATTTGGTTTGGCATACATTAGCCCCCAAGTGTCAAGTGGTTTTTTGTAAAGTACTTGAGACTTGAATCTTGATTTTTGAACTTTGGAACCAAATCTTGACTCATCTGAATGTTTTGTAGAATGCCTTATCTGAATTGAACTCTCAACTGACTGATGCGAAGACCCGGCTAGCGAGTCAGGAGACAGAAATCAAATCCACTAACTCCAGACTGAAAATAAGTCTCTCTGTAATGGAAAATTTAAAGACCAGCTTTGCTGCCAAGGAGAAAACTTGGGCAGAGGAAAAAACGCTTTTGACCCAACGTGCTAAGACGGCTGAAATAGCTCTGAAAGAGATTTCAATAGAGTTGAACGGGTTAAAGGGCCGGGTTTCTCAAATGGTAGTTGCTATCTTTGGTAAGCTATCTGACTAACTTTTGTGTGATGTTTGCAAATCCAGAATCTAATCTGCCAACCGACTTTGCGTGTACAATTTATGCAAGTCCTCGAAGCAAAAATCTAAGCCAAGACCCATTGATTAAACTAAAGGCAGTATATACTTTGGTTGAACAACTGTATATTGGCGCACATCGGGCTCTGGCCGCCATCTCTCTTGCTAATCAAGGACCCAACCGGCTTAGCGACGTCCTGAAGAAACTGTCCATCCTTCCTACCAGGTTTCAAGAAGTAAAACGCTCCTGCGCGCGAGCCAGAGCTTTGACTGCCCTGAGTCGCTCCAAGGCTTGGGTGCCAGACCTAGACCCGGCGGACGTGGCCAGAGGCTATCCCACCGTGAAGGAAGACGGGTCTCCTTTTGATCAGGATGACTTCATGGCTTGCGTGCGCGAAGTCCGGTCTCAAGCAACTATCCTTGGAGATGATACCAATGTTGATAAATACCAGCCAGGTTTTGATAGTGAGAATAAGAAGACGACCACTCCCTCATAGAAGGTAACAGATTTGATCCCATCGGTGAGAGAAGATACATTTGCCCCGGAAGTTGACCCGGTCGACCTGATCGACGACGAAGCCGAATTTGTCACCGTGAATGGTTTTGATTGGTCAAAACCCAACTTCTAGCCAACAGAAGGTGGTGAACCGGTGAGGGAGGAACAATGATCATCTTCATGGGCTTATAAAGCCTTGTAATAACTTAGTTGTGAAAATACTGTATGCTTTGCTTATGCCGTCGCGCATAAAACACCTTTTATTGGAGTCTGTTTCCTGATGCTTTTTGAATACTCAATGATTTCTATACCTTGATAGGTTGCATCTTTTGATCCGTAAGCCGCCGGTGTGAATGACCCGGGCAGCTGTGTTGTCAAATAGTCGAGCCCGTGAAGAAGACTAAGCTAATTGTTTGTAATATTGAAACAACAAAAACTAAAAAGCAAGTAACAGATAATAAGCATGATTTAACCCTGTATTCAAAAGGTTGGGGGTTTCTGATTTGAATACGATCAGTAAAGCGGACCAAAGGGGTTAAGCTAAGGTTTGAATACGACCATATAGCCCCCAGTGGCTTTGGTGTTGCGCCGATCAAGAGGGTACCGACAGCTATGTTCCCTTTGGTTCGAATACGACCTATGTGTGAACAGGAAGCCCCCAAATGACCTTGGGAGGTTTTTAACGACCCTGATTCGAATACGATCCAAGTCGGACCCAAAAGGGGTTAAACTATGATTCGGATACGATCAAGAAGCCCCCAAGTGAGTTTGGCTTTGAGCCGAACAAGAGGGTTACGACAGCTATGTTCTCTTTGGTTTGAATACGACCTATGTTTGAACAGGAAGCCCCCAAGTGACCATGAGATTGCAGCTAGATTCGGATACGATCATAAGCTGGACCAAAAAAGGTTAAACTTGATTCAAATATGATCAGCTCCTTAATAGTCATTTGAAAGATAAGAAATAACAAAGATGCATAATCTTTGAAAAGAAAATAGACCGATGGTCTTACTTTATTGCTTAACATGGTATATACAATGTTAAAGTATGTACATGATGAGAGCCGGCGGCTCAGGTGTAGTATGGCCGAAGTTGAGCAATATTCCACGGCCGGCGGGTCTCTTTCTCCGACTTACGTGAGTCTTGGTGCTCTCGAACGTCAATGAGGTAATATGACCCATTGTTTAAGTTCTTACTGACCACAAAGGGTCCTTCCCAAGGTGGGGATAACTTGTGTGCATCTGACAGATCCTGAATGAGACGGAGCACCAAGTCGCCTTCCTGAAAAGTCCTGGATTTAACCCGGCGGTTGTGATAACAACGTAGGTCCTGTTGACAAATTGCTGACCGGGCTACCGCTAAGTCTCTTTCTTCATCCAAAAAGTCAAGTGCATCCTGTCTGGCTTGTTCATTATTGGCTTCAACATAAGCCGCCACACGAGGCGAGTCATGACGGATGTCACTAGGCAACACTGCTTCTGCTCCATAAACCATGAAGAAAGGTGTGTAACCTGTAGACCTGTTGGGTGTGGTGTTGATACTCCATAGTACCGAGGGTAACTCCTCTACCCAACAACCCAGCGTTCGCTGTAAGGGAACCATAAGCCGGGGTTTGAGCCCTTTCAAAATTTCCTGATTGTCTCTCTCAGCTTGACCATTGGATTGAGGATGAGCTACAGAAGAAACATCAAGCTGGATGTGCTCTCGTTGACAAAACTCCTCCATAGCCCCTTGGGACAGATTAGTGCCATTGTCAGTGATAATACTGTGTGGAAAACCAAAACGGAAGATCACCTTTTTCATGAACTGAACCGCCGTGGCCGCGTCACACTTACTCATAGGCTCCGCCTCAACCCACTTGGTAAATTTATCAACTGCCACCAGGAGATGTGTCTTTTTATCCTTAGATCTTTTGAAAGGTCCCACCATGTCAAGCCCCCAGACCGCAAATGGCCAAGTGATTGGAATCATCCGGAGCTCTTGAGCCGGCACATGCGCTCGTCGTTCAAATTTTTGACATCCATCACATCCATTGATAAGTACATTGCCTATTCATATTTTGGCACACAGACACACCATTTATTGTGATCCAACGATCCATTCTTGCTGTGAACTATGATATATTTGAATGAAAATCATATAAAAGATCATTTACTCGTCATTTGTTTCTTCTGCAGAAAAGTGCGCAAAGGCACTATAAACCTCAAGATTCTGACTAAGAGGCCGAAGAATACAAGACAAGGACGGGAAAGAAAGAAGGGGGACCTGAGCATGAAGGAAGAAGAAACCGAGGGCCAAACTAGAGAAGGGAAGGGATGTGCTTGGGAAGAAAGAAGGGAGCAGGAGGGCCAAATCAAAAAAGTGGCAAATCTGATCGTGGGATCAAATCCCTAGCACTAGCCACCGATCCCCTTTGGGCCTGGCTACATCTCCCTCTCCCCCAACCTTCTTCTCGACCTCTGGCCGTCGCCGCGGCCAGGCCGGTGTGGCGGCGCAACACCGCTCCACCGCGCCCTCCGTCCACCAGCACCTCCATACACCACCATCCATCCACTCCATCACCACCTCGCGCCGCTGCACCATCCATCAGCGCCACCCCTTCACCACCATCGCTCGCGCGCCCTACCAGACCAGGGGTCTGGTGCCCCGCGTGATCTTGCCTTCTGCCGCTGCCTTCTTCTTCCCCTGCCTCGCTGCTGCCCTTCTTCTTCCCCTCGCTGCTCCTCCACCTCTCTTCTCCTCCTTCAATCCCTTTGCTGCTGCTCTTCTTCTACTGCGCCCCCTTGCCGATCTTTGCTGCTCGCTGCTCCCCTACTGCTAATCCTTTCCTCAACTCTCTCTGCTGCTCCTCTCATACTACTGTTGCTTCTCCTCTCAACGCCTCCTACTGCTGCACTTCCTCTCCGACGCCCCTGATGTCCAGCTGCTCCTCTTCACCAACTTGCTGCAGTCATCTTTCTCTATCTCTCTTTCTCCCTCTCTCTATTCTCTAAATTTCTGTAATCTTTGAGTAGTGTAATGTTCAGAATTGAGATGTGTAAAACTTTTTAATATTCAGATTTTAAGAGTGTTGGTAACCTGTAGCTTGTTCTGTTTGGTACTTGTAATATATAATACTTGACTCATGTTACTTTAGGCTGTGAGAAATAATTGTCATTGAAATCTTGCTCTTGATTTAGTAACCTTCTAGTATTTGTGTGTGTTCACCTTGTGTACTAGTTAACTTTATATGTGTTTGAACCCATCTAAACAACTAGTCTCTGTATTACCTATGTACTTGTGACATATATGCTTGTGATATAAACTTTTTCCTGTTGTCCCATAATCTAGTTTCCTCTTTCTGTCTTATGCTTGCTAGATATATATGTCCATGTCTTTTGGCTTCCCTTGTCATTGATGTTAGTATTTTAATTTCTCAAACATTACGAAAACACCAAAAAGACAATGAGTAAAATCTGAATCTCCCTGTGCTCTTTGCATTTTCTTTGTCGTCGACTTTGGTTAGTTTAGGTCTATATTTCCTCGCAATCATCATCTGAATTCTGTCACCTAGCTTTAGCCGAGCATCGTTGCTGTCGCCTAGTCCCCGTGGAGAACACGACACTCGTAGTTTGGGCGTAAAACCCCACTTTACTCACAATAGATCATCTACTGACCAGATCTTCTGCATCAGCGTGAGCCATCAACCAGTAAAAACCGTGATGAAACGCCTTGGCCACCAAAGATTTTGACCCGGCGTGATGACCACAATCACCTTCATGGATCTCACGAAGGATTTCTTGACCTTCTTCGGGGGAAACACACCGCTGAAACGCTCCGGAAACACTACGATGATATAACTCTCCATCTGAAATCGTCATTGACTTAGATCGCTGGGTTATCTGTCGAGCCAGGGTCTCATCCGCTGGCAACTCTCCCCGGGTCATGTAAGCCAAAAACGGCACTTTCCAATCTGGGATGACGTGAAGAGCCGCCACCAACTGCGCCTCTGGGTCAGGAACAGCTAAATCTTCTTCTGTGGGCAACTTGACAGAGGGGTTATGCAAAATATCCAAAAAGGTGTTAGGTGGCACCGGCTTACGCTGAGACCCCAACCGGCTTAGGGCATCAGCCGCTTCGTTCTTTTGACGATCAATGTACTCCACCTGATAACCTTTAAAATGCCCTGCAACAGCATCAACCTCCCGGCGATAAGCCGCCATGAGAGGGTCCTTGGAATCCCACTTTCCAAATACCTGTTGAGCCACTAGATCTGAGTCACCAAGACATCTGACCCGGCTCAAACTCATCTCTTTTGCCACTCGAAGACCATGGATCAAGGCTTCATACTCTGCTGCGTTGTTGGTGCAAGGAAACATCAACCGTAACACATAACAAAATTTGTCACCCCGTGGGGAAGTTAACACAACTCCAGCCCCCGAGCCTTCCAACTGTCTGGACCCATCAAAATGAATAGTCCAATACGTGTTGTCTGGTTTCTCTTCTGGCATCTGCATATCTGTCCAGTCATTGATGAAGTCAACCAGTGCTTGAGATTTGATCGCAGTACGCGGCACATACTTCAACCCATGAGACCCAAGCTCAATTGCCCACTTGGCGACTCGTCCAGTGGCTTCTCTGTTTTGAATGATGTCTCTCAAAGGAGCAGAGCTGACCACAGTGATCGGGTGACCCTGGAAATAATGTTTAAGCTTCTGGCTTGCCATGAATACCCCATATACGAGTTTCTAACAATGCGGATACCGTTGCTTGGATTCAATCAACACCTCACTGACATAGTAAACCGGCCGTTGAACCGGATGTTCCTTGCCATCCTCCTTGCGCTCCACCACAATAGCCACACTAACAACCCGTGAGTTGGCGGCCACATATAATAACAACGGCTCTTTTTCAACTGGAGCAGCAAGAACCGGCGGCTCAGCAAGCTGTGCCTTAAGATCCTCAAAAGCAGTATTTGCGGCATCACTCCAAATAAAATCATCTGTTTTCTTCATAATCTAATACAAAGGCATTGCCTTCTCTCCTAACCGACTTATGAACCGGCTCAAGGCCACAACACGACCTGCCAGCCGCTAAACATTATGGATGCACGTTGGTTTGGCTAAAGACGTAATTGCTTTGATTTTCTCCGGGTTAGCTTCAATACCTCGGTTGGACACCAAAAAACCCAAGAGCTTGCCAGCTGGGACTCCAAAACACACTTGGCCGGGTTAAGCATCATTTTGTAGATCTGGAGATTATCGAAACTCTCTTTCAGATCTGTGACCAAGGTTTCCTCCTTTCTGGATTTTACCACTATATCATCCACGTAAGCATGAACATTGCGCCCAATTTGATCGTGAAGACAATTCTGCACACACCGCTGGTAAGTCGCGTGGGCGCTCTTAAGCCCAAAGGGTATAGACACATAGCAAAAAGCTCCAAAAGGAGTAATAAAGGATGTCTTCTCTTGATTCTTGAGCGCCATCTTAATATGATGATAACCGGAATAAGCATCCAAGAAACTCAAACGTGCACAACCCGCCGTAGCATCAATGATTTGATCAATACGGGGGAGAGAAAAAGGATCACCCGGACAAGCTTTGTTCAGATCGGTGTAATCTACACACATACGCCAGGTGCCATTCTTTTTGAGCACAAGCACTGGGTTAGCTAACCATTCGGGGTGAAAGACCTCCACAATGAACCCGGCTACCAAGAGCCGGGTCACCTCTTCTCCAATGGCCTTGCGCCTTTCTTCATTGAACCATCGGAGAAACTGTCTGACAGGTTTGAACTTTGGATCAATATTAAGAGTGTGCTCAGCGAGTTCCCTCGGGACACCCGGCATGTCTGAAGGTTGCCATGCAAAGATGTCCCGATTCTCACGGATGAACTCGATGAGCACGCTTTCCTATTTCGGATCGAAGTTTGCGCTGATGATGAACTATTTGGATGAGTCGCCAGGCACAAAGTCAACCATCTTAGTGTCATCAGCTAATTTGAATTTCAACACCGGCTCATGCTCTGTTGTCGGTCTCTTTAATGACGTCATGTCTGCCGGGTCAACATGATCCTTGTAAAATTTTAACTCCTCTATTGCACAAACAGATTCAGCGTAGGCAGCATCACCTTCTTCACACTCCAAGGCTATCTTCCGGTTCCCATGTACTGTAATGGTGCCCTTATGACCCGGCATCTTGAGCTGTAAATACACGTAACACGGCCGAGCCATGAACTTGGCATAAGCCGCCCACCCAAACAGAGCATGATATGGGCTCTTGATCTTAACCACCTCAAAGGTTAATTTTTCCGCTCTGGAGTCATACTCATCCCCAAAGGCTACTTCTAGCTCAATCTTACCAACTGGGTATGCCGACTTACCAGGTACCACACCGTGAAAAACAGTGTTGGATTGCTTAAGATTTTTATCATTCAATCCCATCCGGCGGAATGTCTCATAATAGAGGATGTTGATGCTGCTGCCTCCATCCATGAGTACCTTAGTAAACTTGTATCCACCAACCTGAGGTGCCACTACCAAAGCCAAGTGACCCGGATTATCAACCAGGGGCAGGTGATCCTCTCTGCTCCACACAATAGGCTGATCGGACCAACGCAGATAACGTGGAATCGCCGGCTCAACAGCATTGACGGCCCTCTTGTGAAGCTTCTGGTCCCTCTTACATAAACTGGTGGTAAATACATGGTATTGCCCACTACTCAGCTGCTTCAGGTTGCTCTGATAACCGGATTGCTGCTGCTGACTACCTTGGCCGGGTTGTTGATTATATCCTCCTTGGTGACCAAGATAACCTTGACCGTGAAAACCTCCTCTGCCTGAACCGGCGCCCGGGCCGTGAAAACCGCCTCCTCCTGAACCGCCACCTGGGCCATGACCTCCATCAAACGTGTTCATGATCGTACAATCTTTCCACGGGTGGGTGGCTGGCTTCTCCCGGGTGTCGTGCTTTGGACAAGGTTCATTTAACAACTACTCAAGGGTGGGACCTGACCTGCCCGATCGAGGGGGTTGTCTGCCTTTGCGCCGTTGATTACCACCCTGTGCATTAGTGTTAGCAACAAACTCATCCGCCTTACGTTTATTACCTCCCTGATTTGATGGGTTATGCTAGTGACCCTTGCCGTTGTCGTTCTTCTTTCCCTTCATTGCCTTTTCTTCGTTAGACACCGGGTCCTTGGTGGTATCAGAATCAGCATACTTAACGAGAGCCGCCATCAACATTCCCATGTCATTACAGTCACGCTTGAGCCGCCCCAGCTTCTGCTTCAGAGGTTCAAAAAGGCAATTTTTCTCCAACATTAAAACCGCTGAGCCGGCATCCATCTTATCAGATGAATGTATTATCTCCTTGACCCGGCGCACCCAATGGGTTGTGGATTCACCATCCTCTTACTTGCAATTGGTCAGGTCTACAATCAACATAGGCTGCTTACACGTGTCTTTAAAGTTCTGGATGAACCGGGCTTTGAACTCCGCCCATGAGCCGATAGAATTGGGTGGCAATCCCTTTAACCAAGTGTGAGCTGTTCCATCTAACATCATGGTGAAATACTTGGCCATAACAGCATCGCTGACCTCCAATAATTCCATAGCCATCTCATAACTCTCAATCCAAGCCCCCGGCTGTAGGTCAGCCGTGTAATTAGGCACTTTACGAGGTCCCTTGAAGTCCTTTGGCAAACGCTCATTGCGTATGGCCGGCACCAAGCAAGGCACGCCTCCGGTTCTTGTGGCCACTCCTGCCTCAACCGAGGTTGCTGGATAAGCTGGAAAGGTTTGATGAGCCGCCTGATCTGCTGCCATTTGAGCTGCTCGTTCTGCCTCTTGACGAATCCTTTCCTGATCCGCCAAGGTAAGGGCTCCAGCCCGCACCGGCTCATGCCTGTATGGCCGGTTGTGGCGCTGAGCATTGCTTGATATATCTGCAGACTCCATACGCCTACTGTAACTCGGGCTCTGGCTTGGGCGAGGAGTTGAATGGATCATGTCTCGACTGTATGAGTATGCATCCTGCTGCGCCAGAGCCGTTTGAAGAAGTTCTCTTACCCTTCATGTTTCAACTACTGCTGGCGAGTCGCCTTCCATTGGGAGAGCCGCCAAACGAGCCGACGCTGCGATGAGGTTTTCCAAGGGGTTGGAGAAGTGACTCGGCGGTGTTGGCACATAATTAGGTGGAGCGGTAATTATACGAGGTGGCTCCGTGGCACGTGGATGAACCAGTGCGTCGGGTATCGTGATCCGGTTTGCCTCCGGCGGGTTACTCCCCCCAGCACCGGGTGTATGGAACATGTTCCTCGGATCAAGCGTTAGAGGTAGACGTGATTGAGTTTTCTGATGCCTCCTCCTCATGACCTCGTTTGATGCGTTAAGGTCCACGGAAAGCCGGAAAGTCTCCGCTTGAAGTTGTTGAGCACAAGCATACAAAGCCGCCCGCTCTGCTACCATCTGGGTTTCCTCTGCGGCTAGATTTTCCTTAGCTTGCACCATCTCCTCACGCACGTGTGCCACCTCTGCGTCGTGCTGGGCTTTATCCGGTAGCTCTACCACGGCAATTAACAGAGTTGTCATTTTGTCCATGAGGTCCATTAGAATCTGAGCCAGGGGGCGCGTGGGGTCTCCTGACCCAACTGCAGCGACCCGGTAGCTGCTGCTGCCGCTGCGATAGAGTTCTGACCGGGCTGTGTCCCTGCCATGAAGACTCCGGCCCAATTCGGCGGCTCAAGGGGGTCCGGAGTACTGCTGCCATCTGAACAGCCCCCGAGCATGCCGTCTTGTAGCTGGTACAAAGAGTCCGTCTCACCCGTTGATGATGTAGTGTCAGAATGGACGACCGTCTCACCGCCCTCCACTGATCCTTCAGAGTATTCACCACCGTGGATGCAGCCTACGAAGGCATGCTTCACGAGAGACTGAACACAGGTGGTCCTTGTGCGCTGAGCCGTTTCGATGAGGTTGGTGTGGACGTCCGGCTCAGGGCCCGACTCGCCGATCCGGCCGATGAAAACGTGAATTTCGTCAAAGGGGACCCGGTACCCGTACTCGATTGAGCCGGCCACGGTGTCCCAGCCTTCGTCGTTGATGTAGAGCTTGCCGCGACGACTCTTGGTCATCCGGCCCACAACATATCCCTTGAGCCCTTCGAAGTTGCCCTTCAAGAACTCAAAAGCACCATGTGCTGGCCCCACGGTGGGCGCCAACTGTCGTGGAATTGTCACGGCAGATGTCCTAGAGCAAGGACTTAGTTGTAGGGCCATCGCACTAGGAAGCTTAAAGGGGTTAATCGGGACAAAGGACACGAGAGAGTTTTTATACTAGTTCGGGCCCTTACGATGAGGGTAAAAGCCTACGTCTAGTTGGGTTCGGTATTGCTAGGGTTTCGATCTCCAAGAGGCTCAACTCGCCAGCTTGGTTATTGATTTGTTATCTGTCCCCTAAGCCGCCACCGGGTCATCCCCTTATATACATGGGTTGACGCCTGGTGGCCTACAGAGTCCCGGCCGGCTCATAATCGTGTCCGGCTCGGTGACTTTCTTTACATGCCTTTCTTTACAAGTCTTTCCTTACATATGGCGGTTCATAATATCAGGCCGTAAACCGCCTTCAGGCCCTTGGGCCTTCTATAATACTTAATCAACTACAATCTTGGATGTTTACTGGGCTTCTTGCGTAACCCGCCATTGGGGCTGACCCGGCCCCTCCTGGGTGGGTCTCAGCTGATAGTAATATCCCCAACAATAACCGTCACGTAGGATATAGTAAAAGTAAACCCGGTCGGGCCGAACATAGCGGACAAGACTCATTTGAGCTGCGTCGCGATATAGCCCAGTACAGAGGCGCTGCACACCCCCTATGCTTCACAGACGAAGTAATGGATCACCAAATCCCAGAGGGTTTCAAACCCGTAAATATCGAATCATACGACGGCACAACAGATCCTGCGGCATGGATCAAGGACTTCCTCCTGCACATCCACATGGCACACGGTGACGATCTACACGCCATCAAATACCTCCCACTCAAAGTCAAAGGACCAGCTCGGCATTGGCTCAACAGACTGCCAGCAGAATCCATTGGCTGTTGGGAAGATCTGGAAGCCGCATTCCTTGACAACTTCCAGGGCACTTATGTGCGACCACCTGATGCCGATGACTTGAGCCACATAATTCAGCAGCCAGAGGAATCGGCCAGGCAATTCTGGACACGGTTCCTGGCAAAGAAAAAATCAAATCGTCGACTGTCCGGATGCAGAGGCCCTTGCAGCTTTTAAGCACAACATCCACGACGAGTGGCTCGCCCGGCACCTTGGCCAAGAAAAGCCGAAATCTATGGCAGCCCTCACGACACTCATGACCCGCTTTTGCGCGGGAGAAGACAGTTGGCTGGCTCGCAGCAATAATATATCAAAGAACCATGGTACTTCAGATACCAAGGATGGCAATGGCAGGTCACGTCGCAACAAACACAAGCGCCGCATCAACAGCGACAATACCGAGGATACGACAGTCAATGCCGCATTGAAAGGCTCTAAACCCGGTCAGCGGAAAAAGCCATTCAAAAGAAGCACTCCAGGCCCATCCAGTTTGGACCGTATACTCGATCGCTCGTGTCAAATACACGGCACCCCTGACAAGCCAGCCAACCACACCAACAGGGATTGTTGGGTGTTCAAGCAGGCCGGCAAGTTAAATGCCGAAAACAAAGATAAGGGGTTGCATAGCGATGACAAGGAGGACCCCCGGCCGCCGAACACCGGAGGACAGAAGAGGTTCCCCCACAAGTGCGGACGGTGAACATGATATACGCAACCCACATCCCCAAGAGGGAGCGGAAGCGTGCGCTAAGGGACGTATATGCATTGGAGCCAGTCGCCCCAAAGTTCAACCCATGGTCCTCCTGTCCGATCACCTTCGATCGCAGGGACCACCCCACTAGTATCCGTCATGGCGGATTCGCCGCACTGGTCCTAGACCCAATCATTGACGGATTTCACCTCACTCGAGTCCTTATGGACGGCGGCAGTAGCATGAACCTGCTTTATCAGGACACAGTGCGAAAAATGGGTATAGACCCCTCAAGGATCAAACCCACAAAAAACGACCTTCAAAGGCGTCATACCAGGTGTAGAGGCCCATTGCACAGGCTCAGTCACACTGGAAGTGGTCTTCGGATCCCCGGATAACTTCCAAAGCGAGGAGTTAATATTCGATATAGTCCCGTTACGCAGTGGCTATTATGCACTGCTCGGGCAAACCGCTTTTGCGAGATTCAATGCGGTACCGCATTATGCATACCTCAAGCTCAAGATGCCAGGACCTCGGGGGGTCATCACAGTCAATGGAAACATAGAGCGCTCTCTCCGCACGGAGGAGCACACTGCGGCCCTCACATCAGAAGCGCAAAGCAGCCTCTTAAGGCAATCCACCAGTTCGGCGATTAAAAACCCGGACACCTTCAAGCGCGCCCGGAGTAATCGGCAACAAGACCGCCTGGCACGTTCTGATCTCGCATAGCAATGCGGCCCCGCCCCAGTCCCAGCCAAATGGCGAAATCCGTGCCACGCATACATAATTACGCATTGAAAATACCATGGGCACAGGTGGGGAGGGGGGCACAACTATGGTACGCCCCAAGACGCGGCTCAACCGCACTAGGGGCTTCCCGCTTTGTTATTTTTCTCTCTTTCAGGACTTTAATCTCTGGAAACCCTGTCCGGCAGTATGATTGCCGGACACACGATGCAACAACCAAGGAGGCAGAAAGCTACGCCGCACCACGGAACTCCCAGGTGGCTTTTGATAACGAGTGAAATACCTGCTTTAAATACCATTCCTCAGCTTGCCCTTGGAGGGGACATGTAAAATAGTCCTATTTTTTTGCTTATCGCACTACTTGTATCATTCTGCTTCGACGCACCTTATTGAATAAACAATGCATAGCACTAGACTATTATCGCATTCTCTATTCTTCTTTATATATATATATGTTCATTCATGACATTCAGCATCCGTACACTCTGGTACGGCCAATACGCTAGGGGCTTAAGCGTACCCCATAATACGGCGTGAGAAGTCCGAACACTTTCGACAGTGCGGCACCCCGAACTTATAGCATTATATGCATCAGCTCCGAATCATGTCTTGGGTCAATAGTTGGGTTTGCCCGGCTCCCATGTTTTGGTACCTTACGTTCTGCTATATCGGCTAAGGTAGCACTGGGAGAACTACTGCGATTGTGCCCCGGTTCATCTGGGCTAAGCACCTCAGTAGAGAAAGCTAAAACTGACTATAATGATAAGGCGAGAGATGGTCGTTATTCGAGAGGTCTCGAGTCCCTAAAGACTTATGCCGCTTAGAGTGAGGAGTCGGCTTTGTCCGGCTTAAGGCGTGTATAGTGCCCCGAATTCGGCCTTCCGAATACTAGGGGCTTCGCCAAAATTTAAAATTGTAGACTTCTATGGCTAAGTGAGAGTGATAAAGCATTATAGTCTGGTTGCCTTGTTCGTTGTGTTGAGCACCTCCCTCGAAGGACCCAACAATGGGAAAAAGAGTGCTCAGGTTTACCCCGAACACCCCAGCACTCGTGGCATGGGGGCAGAAGCCGACGACTAGCCATCTCTCAGATTTGATAAACAGCCGCACAGAAGGTAATATTTTAAATTCAAACAAGCGTTGCATAGCGCACATGAACAAGTTTTCATAATACAGGATCACACGAGCAAGTTCATTCAAAAATTACATCCTTCACACACTCGTCCGCCACAAGACGGGCACCCTTCAGGACACCTTCATAATACATCTCGGGGTGGCGATGCTCCTTGCCCTGCGGCGGCCCCTCCTTCACCAGCTTCTCGGTGTCCATCTTGGCCCAGTGCACCTTTGCATGGGCAAAAGCCCGGCGGGCACCTTCGATACAGACGGACCGCTTGATGACTTCTAGCCGTGGGCAGGCATCCAGAAGCCGCCTCACTAGGCCAAAGTAGCTATTGGGAAGGGAGTCGCCAGGCCACATCCGGACTATAAAGGCCTTCATGGCCTATTCGGCCGCCTTGTGCAGCTCGACCAGTTGCTTCAGCTGGTCGCTCATAGGCATCAGGTGTTCGGTCCCAGTATACTGAGACCAAAACAACTTCTCCATTGAACTTCCCTCCTCGGCCTGGTAATACTTCGCGGCATCCGACACGCTGCGGGGCAAATCTGTGAATGCTCCTGGAGAGCTCCGGACTCGGGTAAGTAACAAATAATTTACTTTCACATGCTTGCTTTGCATATTGAATGCCTTACCCGCCGCTATCTTCCTCATCGCCTCAATCTCCTGGAGGGCCTTTTGGGCTACAGCCTTGGCATGCTTTGTGCTCTCGAGGGCCGCGGCAAGCTCGGACTCTCGCATCTTCGAGTCAAGCTCCAAAGCCTCGTGCTTCTTCACGAGAGCCTGGAGCTCTTGCTGCACCTCGCCCACCCGTGCCTCTTGTTTTTCCCGCTCGGTGCGCTCCTTGGCCGCTTTGTTTTTGGCCTCGGACAATGCTTGCTTCAGGGTCGCCACTTCAGTCGTGGCCCCTGGCACATTCATGATGATCCTGTCATTTAGCAACCACATTTTCTTTTTTATATAGACAAGGTATTACTTACCCTTGTTCTCCTCGAGCTGCCTCTTGGCAAGGCCGAGCTCTTTCCCGGACCGCTCGAGGTCCTGCTTCAGTGCGGCGACCTCCGCAGTCAGTGCGACAGAGGTCAGCAGCGAAGCCTACATACACATACAGACATACTTATATTAGACTCCTGCAGATATTATTTGATCCTCTATTCGGCTTTTCTTTGTGAACACCAAACAGAGCATCAGGGGCTACTATCTATGCGGTAATATTTTTTCTATATTTTAAATACTTACCTCAAAGCCTGTTAGAAGGCTGGCACAAGCTTCAGTCAGTCCGCTCTTGGCGGACTGAACCTTCTTGATCACCACACTCATAATAGTGCGGTGCTCTTCATTGATGGAAGCACCGCGAAGCGCTCCCAGCAGGTCGTCCGGTGCCTCTGGATGGACAGAGGTCACCAACACGGATGGCTTGACCCTTTTGGAAGGGGCCGCCTGCCCGAGTCCGGAACCACTAGAGGTTCCGACGCGGTGTTCGGCTGAGGGCCGAACTTGGAGTCCCCGGGAGCCTTGCTCCCTTTGCTCCTGGAGTCCGGAAGGTCGCCTTGAGGCACCTCCAGGACTATCTCCCCCCAGCTCGGTGCCCCTTGAGACAATACCTCGGCATTTTCCGTAGGGCAAGGAGAGGAGGCGGTTGGAAGTGTATCACTATTCATGTCCGACGAGTCCAAGGAACCGTCCGGCGATGATACGTCGATACGGGCTTGGGGCGGACTGCATAATCATATTCGACGTTAGGAGAAGCAGTGCGACAATGGTATGCTATGAGTTACTCCGGTATACGAATACTTACGACTTCGCCAGGGGCTTGGCCCTGAGCAGCCACTCGTCTTCGCCGTCGGCGGCGGTGGTGGAGCAGTCCGGAAGGAGAGTCCTTCCCTTCTTGGACCCTTCGGCCTCCCCGGTTGGGGCGGCCTTCCTTTTCTTGTCTCCCCCAGCTGGAGGGGGAGAATCTTCATCTTCCTTCTCCTCGTTTTCAAGGGAGGAGTGCGTCTCGGTGTTATCGGACGATGAGTCTGATACCACCTAGCGCCGGGAACTCTTTCAGGTTCCCTTGGCCTTCTTCTTGGTCTTCTCCGGCACCCCATAAGGAGCTGGAGTCCGCATCTCCGTCAGGAGAGCGTCCGCAGGGTCTTCGGGCAGAGGGGCCGGACAGTTAGTCTGCTCCGATGTCTCCACCCAATCCTGTCAAAGGCATGGGAGCTTAGACCCCGCACATGGTTAAGCTATGGGAAATAAATATCCTACCAGATGTACAGAACTTACCGAATTCGTAGGGCGCTTCGCGCTTAGCCCGCGGTCCTCGGTAAGAGAAGGAGGGACCTCGGCGCCCTTGAACAGCACCCTCCAGATGTCCTTATGCATCGTGTCGAAGAGCTCGTGTAGAGTCTGGTGCTGGGTCGGGTCAAACTCCCATAAGTTGAAATCCCGTTGTTGACACGGGAGGATCCGGCGGAAGAGCATGACCTGGACTATGTTGACAAGCTTAAGTTTCTTGCTTATCATGTTCCGGATACACTTCTAGAGTCCGTCCAGCTCCACCGATGAACCCCAGGACATGCCCTTCTCCTTCCAGGAAGTAAGCCGCGTGGGGATTCCAGATCGAAACTCGGGGGCCGCCACCCAGTTGGTGTCGCGCGGCTCGATGATGTAGAACCACCCCGATTGCCACCCCTTTATGGTCTCCATGAAGGAGCCCTCGAGACATATAACGTTGGGCATTTTGCCCACCATGGCTCCGCCACATTCCGCTTGTTGGCTGCCAACCACCTTCGGCTTGATATTGCAGGTCTTCAGCCACAGGCCGAAGTGGGGCCGGATGCGGAGGAAAGCCTCGCACACGACGATGAACGCCGAGATGTTGAGGATGAAATTCGGGGCCAGATCATGAAAGTCCAGCCCATAATAGAACATAAGGCCGCAGACGAATGGATGGAGGGGAAACCCCAGTCTGCGGACGAAGTGGGGGAGGAAAACCACCCTTTCGTGACGTTCGGGGTAGGGACGACCTGCCCCGCGGCTGGCAGCCGGTGCACGATATCCGCGGCTAAGTATCCGGCTCCATGTAGCTTTTTGATGTGTCCCTCCGTGACGGAGGAGGCCATCCACTTGCCTCCCGCTCCGGACATGTTTGGACAGAGTTGAGGAGAAGGATGTGGACTTGGGTGTTGGAGCTCGAGTGCGTGAGAATGGATGAGCAAGGAGGAAGAAGGCGTGGGTAGAAAAAGGTGAAACCTTATCCCTTTATAAGGGCGGACGAAACTATGCGCCCCCCACCAGCCTGGTAAAACTCGCTTATCCCCCAAGCGCCGTAATTGGTGGCGCGGTTGAGTTACCCACGCCCGTATTGATGGGAATCCCGTAATAAGGGGAACACGATCTCTGCTTTGACAAGACGTGTCAAGAAACCGCCTCGCGTTATGTGCGGGGCTGGTTAAAGAAAAACAGTTCAAATAATTACCGGGCCATGGCGTGATGTCATGCTGCCAAAACATGTCAGCAGATTAGATTTGTGGAAATATTATTCTCTCTATGGTGGTATGTGGAACTTATTTTGCAGGGTCGGACACTATCCTTGTATTCAAACTCTTCTGTGGTGTATTCGGAGGAGGAACCCGCCTTGGAATGCCGAAGACAACACTGTGCGCCGGACTCATCGTCATTGAAGCCTGGTTTAGGGGCTACTGAGGGAGTCCTGGATTAGGGGGTCTCCGGATAGCCGGACTATATCCTTTGGCCGGACTGTTGGACTATGAAGATACGAGATTGAAGACTTCGTCCCATGTCCGGATGGGACTCTACTTGGCGTGGAAGGCAAGCTAGGCAATACGGATATGCATACCTCCTCCTTTGTAACCGACCTTGTGTAACCCTAGCCTCCTTCGGTGTCTATATAAACTGGAGGGTTTTAGTCCATAGGACAACATACAATCATACCATAGGCTAGCTTCTAGGGTTTAGCCTCTCTGATCTCGTGGTAGATCAACTCTTGTACTACTCATATTATCAAGAATAAATCAAGCAGGACATAGGGTTTTACCTCCATCAAGAGGGCCCGAACCTGGGTAAAACATCGTGTCCCCTACCTCCTATTACCATCCGCCTTAGACGCACAGTTCGGGACCCCCTACCCGAGATCTGCTGGTTTTGACACCGACACTACGTTTCCTAGAAAACTGTTGTTTGGCTATGTTACCGCTTTGCTCAGCCCCTCTCATAGCATTGCTAGTTGCAGGTGAAGATGAAATTTGTTCCATGTTGGAACATGGTTTTGTTGGGATATCATTATTATCTCTTATTTAATTAATGCATCTATATACTTGGTAAAGGGTGGAAGGCTCGGCCTTATGCCTGGTGTTTTGTTCCACTCTTGCCGCCCTAGTTTCCGTCATACCAGTGTTATGTTCCTTGATTTTGCGTCCCTTACACGGTTGGGTGTTATGGGAACCCCTTGACAACTCGCTTTGAATAAAACTCCTCCAGCAAGGCCCAGCCTTGGTTTTACATTTGCCTAACAACCTATTACCTTCCCTTGGGTTCTGCAGACTCAAGGGTCATATTTATTTTACCCCCCCCCCCCGGGGCTAGTGCTTGTCTAAGTGTTGGTCCGAACCAGCCAGCCGCCGATGGCCACTAGGGGCAACTCTGGCCTGGCCTACCGGAAGTTTGGACAATCCGGTGTTGCCCTGAGAACGAGATATGTGTAGCTCATATTAGGATGTCGGCACATCGGGCGGCTTTGCTGGTCTTGTTTTACCATTGTCGAAATGTCTTGTAACCGGGATTCCGAGTCTGATCGGGTCTTCCTAGGAGAAGGAATATCCTTCGTTGACCGTGAGAGCTTGTGATGGGCTAAGTTGGGACACCCCTGCAGGGTTTTGAACTTTCGAAAGACGTGCCCTCGGTTATGGGTAGATGGGAATTTGTTAATATCCGGTTGTAGAGAACTTGACACTTAACTTAATCATCAACCGTGTGTGTAGCCGTGATGGTCTCTTTCCGACGGAGTCCGGGAAGTGAACACGGTTTTGGTATTATGCTTGAACGTAAGTAGTTTCAGGATCACTTCTTGATCACTTTTAGCTTTTCGACCGTGCTTTGCTTCTCTTCTCACTCTCTTTTGCATAAGTTAGCCACCATATGTGCTAGTGCTTGCTGCAGCTCCACCTCACTACCCTTTCCTACCCTTAAGCTTAAATAGTCTTGATCATGAGGGTGTGAGATTGCTGAGTCCCCGTGACTCATAGATACTTCCAAAACAGATGTAGGTGCCGATGATGCTAGCGCAGGTGACGCAACTGAGCTCAAGTGGGAGCTCGATGAAGATCTTGGTCGTTGTTTTGATTTGTTTCCGGTTGATCAGTAGTGGAGCCCAGTTGGGACGATCGGGGATCTGTCATTTGGGGTTTTCTTCTTTTATTTCGGTTCCGTAGTCGGACCTTGATTGTATTCTTGAATGATGTATGATATATTTATGTATTCTGTGAAGTGGCGATTGTAAGCCAACTCTTTATCCCTTTCTGATTCAGTACATGGGATGTGTAAAGATTACCCCTGTTGCGACATGCCTACTATGCGGTTATGCCTCTAAGTCGTGCTTCGACACGTGGGAGATATAGCCGCATCGTGGGTGTTACATGACCCATCCATTAGCCTAGCATATTGATCATTCAGTTTTTTTGCTATTGCTTTCTTCATGACTTATACATATTCCTTTGACTATAAGATTATGCAACTCCCGGATACCGAAGGAATACCTTGTGTGCTATCAAACGTCACAATGTAACTGGGTGATTATAGAGATGCTCTACAGGTATCTCCGAAGGTGTTTGTTGGGTTGGCATAGATCGAGATTAGGATTTATCACTCCGAGTATCAAAGAGGTATCTCTGGGCCCTCTCGGTAATGCAATTCATGATAAGCCTTGCGAGTAATGTGACTAAAGAGTTAGCTGCGGGATGATGCATTACGAAACGAATAAAGAGACTTCCCGGTAACGAGATTGAACTAGGTATGAGGATACCGACGATTGAATCTCGGGCAAGTAACATACCGATTATAAAGGGAATTACGTATGTTGTCATTGTGGTTTAACCGATAAAGATCTTCGTAGAATATGTAGGAACCAATATGACAATCCAGGTCCCGCTATTGGTTATTGACCGGAGACACGGTCATGTCTACATAGTCCTCGAACCCGTAGGGTCCGCACGCTTAACGTTCGATGATGATTTGTATTATGAGTCATGTGTTTTGGTGACCGAAGATTGTTCGGAGTCCTGCATGAGATCACGGACATGACGAGGAGTCTTGAAATGGTTGAGAGGTAAATATTGATATATTGGAAGATGGTATTCGGACACCAGAATGGTTTCGGAGTGGTTTGGGTATTTCTCGGAGCACCGAGGGGTTACCGAAACCCCCCGGGGAAGTAATGGGCCTACATGGGCCATAGGGGAGATAGGAGGCAGCCCACAAGGGCTGGCCGCGCCCCCTCCCATGGGGAGTCCGAATTGGACTAGGGGAGGGGGCGCGCCCTGATACGTCTCCAACGTATCTATAATTTTTGTTTGTTCCATGCTATTATATTATCTGTTTTGGATGTTTAATGGGCTTTAATATGCTCTTTTATACTATTTTGGGACTAACCTATTAACCAGAGGCCGAGTGCCAGTTTCTATTTTTTTTGCCTATTTTAGAGTTTCACAGAAAAGGAATACCAAACGGAATCCAAACGGAATGAAACCTTCGCAATGATCTTTCTTGGACCAAAAGCAAACTAGAAGACTTGGAGTTGAAGTCTGGAACTCCATGAGGCGGCCATGAGGCAGGAGGGCGCGCCCAGGGGGGGTAGGCGCGCCCCCACCCTTATGGGTCCCACGTAGCTCCATCGACGTACTTCTTCCGCCTATATATACTGTTATACTTTAGATCAAACACAAAGAGCCACGAAACCACTTTTCCACCACTGCAACCTTCTGTACCCGTGAGATCCCATCTTGGGGCCTTCTCCGACGATCTGCCGGAGGGGGAATCGATCACGGAGGGCTTCTACATCAACACCATAGCCTCTCCGATGAAGTGTGAGTAGTTTACCACAGACCTTCGGGTCCATAGTTATTAGCTAGATGGCTTCTTCTCTCTCTTTGATTCTCAATACAAAGTTCTCCTCGATGTTCTTGGAGATCTATTCGATGTAATACTCTTTTGCGGTGTGTTTGCCGAGATTCGATGAATTGTGGGCTTATGAACAAGATTATCTATGAATATTATTTGGTTCTTTTCTGAATTCTTATGTGCATGATTTGATATCTTTGCAAGTCTCTTCGAATTATCGGTTTAGTTTGGCCTACTAGATTAATCTTTCTTGCAATGGGAGAAGTGCTTAGCTTCGGGTTCAATCTTGCGGTGTCCTTTCCCAGTGACAGTAGAGGCAGCAAGGCACATATTTTATTGTTGGCATCGAGGATAAAAAGATTGGGTTTATATCATATTGTTTAGTTTATCCCTCTACATCATGTCATCTTTCTTAATGCGTTACTCTGCTCTTATGAACTTAATACTCTAGATGCATGCTGGATAGCGGTCGATGTGTGGAGTAATAGTAGTAGATGCAAAATCATTTCGATCTACTTGACACGGACGTGATGCCTATATTCATGATCATTGCCTAGATATTCTCATAACTATGCACTTTTCTATCAATTCTCGGCAGTAATTTGTTCACCCACCGTAATACATGCTATCTTGAGAGAAGCCACTAGTGAAACCTATGTCGCCCGGGTCTCTTTCTTATTATATTGCATATCTTTTATTACATCGCATCTCGTTTACTATTTTGCAATCTTTACTTTCCAATTTATAAAACAAAAATACCAAAAATATTTACTTTACTATCTCTATCAGATCTCACTTTTGCAAGTGACCGTGAAGGGATTGACAACCCATTTATCGTGTTGGTTGCGAGGTTCTTGATTGTTTGTGTAGGTACTAGGTGACTTGTGTGTTGTCTCCTATTGGATTGATACCTTGGTTCTCAAAAACTGAGGGAAATACTTATGCTACTTTGCTGCATCACCCTTTCCTCTTCAAGGGAAAACTAACGCATGCTCAAGAGGTAGCAAGAAGGATTTCTGGCGCCGTTGCCGGGGAGATCTACGCCAAGTCAAGACATGCCAAGTACCCATCATAAACTCTTCTCCCTCGCATTACATTATTTTCCATTCGCCTCTCGTTTTCCTCTCCCCCACTTCATAGAATTTGCCTTTTCTTCGCCCCTCTTCCGTTCGATCTTTCGTTTGCTTGTGTTACTATGTGCCTTCTTTTTTGCTTGCATCTTTTCTTGCTAAAAGTTTATGGATACTCATCCACTTGCTAACCTTTTTAAGAGATCCAATTATGATGAACCAATTGCTAGTGAGTTTTGTGCACTAGATTATCTTTATGAAGTTTTGCTTGAAATTCGTGAATCTGAAAATTGTGATGAAGAAAATTATGAAGTGATTCACGATAGATCCTTGAATAAAAAGAATGATTGCAATGATTTTACTATGAATTATATTGATGTCAATTGTGCTAATAATATGCAAAACCTTAAGCTTGGGGATGCTAGTTTTGCTATGTCCACTACTTGTTGCAATAATCATGATTAGGGTGACTCTTCTTATGATCTTGAAAATTTATATAAGCCCCATGGTGAATATGAGATTGATAATATTGTTTGCAATAATATTGAAAGTGGGTTTGTAAGAGTGTCAACTTTAGATCCCACATATTTGTAGAATGTTTAATATTATGAAATTTTTGATAAAAGTGGGTTTGGAGAGGTCATGACTTTAGTTAATGTTAATCCCACTATTTTGGAAGAGTGTCAACTTCACATGCATGTGGACCGTGTTGAGAATATGTTATGTGATAGCTATATTGTTGAATTTGCTTATGATCCTACATGTAATTATTTTGAGAGAGGAAAATATGGTTGTAGAAATTTTCGTGATATTAAATTACCCCTCTTCATGTTGAAATTGCTATCGTTTCCTTCTTCTTCCTTGCATATGCTAGTTTTTGCTTGCCTTGATAATTTGTTTGCTTATAAAATGCATATGCATAGGAAGTATGTTAGACTTGAAGTGTGTTTGTCACATGTTTTATGATGCTCTCTTTGTGCTTCAATTCTTGCCTTCATGTGAGCATCATTGAAATATCAATGCCTAGCTAGGGGCGTTAAACGATAGCGCTTGTTGGGAGGCAACCCAATTTTATTTTTGTTCTTTTCTTTTTGTTCATGTTTAGTAATAAATAATTCATCTAGCCTCTGTAGTGATTGTGTTTTTATGTTTTAATTAGTGTTTGTGCCAAGTAAAGCCTTTAGGATCTTCTTGGGTGATTGTTGCTTGATCTTGCTGATAAAAATAGAAAGTATGCGCCCACGAAAATAATTTTCATTTTTTACCAGAGAGCGATAAAATACCAATTCCAGATTAAGTAGATCAATATACAAATTTTCCTGGTCTTCCTATTTTTTCAGTATTTTTGGAGTTACAGAAGTATTCGAAACCTCCAAATTTCTACAGACTGTTCTGTTTTTGACAGATTCCGTTTTCGCGTGTTGTTTGCTTATTTTGATGCATCTATGGCTAGTATCGGGGGGTATGAACCATAAAGAAGTTGGAATACAGTAGGTTTAACACCAACATAAATAAAGAATGAGTTAATTACAGTACCTTAAAGTGGTGGTTTATTTTCTTATACTAACGGAGCTTATGAGATTTTCTGTTGAGTTTTGTGTTGTGAAGTTATCAAGTTTTTGGGAAAAGATTTGATGGATTTTGGAACAAGGAGTGGCAAGAGCATAAGCTTGGGGATTCCAAAGGCACCCCAAGGTAAAATTCAAGGACAACCAAAAGCCTGTGCTTGGGGATGCCCCGGAAGGCATCCCCTCTTTCGTCTTTGTCTATCGGTAACTTTACTTGAGGCTATATTTTTGTTCACCACATGATATGTGTTTTGCTTGGAGCGTCTTGTACGATATGAGTCTTTGCTTTTTAGTTTACCACAATCATCCTTTCTTTACACACCTTTTGGGAGAGACACGCATGAATCAAAATTTATTAGAATACTATATGTGCTTCACTTATATCTTTTGAGCTAGATAATTTTGCTCTAGTGCTTAACTTATATCTTTTTAGAGCACGGTGGTGGTTTTATTTTATAGAAATTATTGATCTCTAATGCTTCACTTATATTATTTTGAGAGTCTTTTAGAACATCATGGTAATTTTCTTTGGCTATAAAATTAGTCCTAATATGATGGGCATCCAAGATGGGTATAATAAAAACTTTCATATAAAGTGCATTGAATACTATGAGAAGTTTGATTCCTTATGATTATTTTGAGATATGAAGATGGTGATATTAGAGTCATGCTAGTTGAGTAGTTGTGAATTTGAGAGATACTTGTGTTAAAGTTTGTGATTCCCGTAGCATGCACATATGGTGAACCGTTATGTGATGAAGTCGGAGCATGATTTATTTATTGATTGTCTTCCTTATGAGTGGCAGTCATGGACGAGCGATGGTATTTTCCTATGATTCTATCACCCTAGGAGCATGCACGTAATACTTCGTTTCGATAACTAATAGATTTTTTCAATAAGTATGTGAGTTCTTTATCACTAATGTTGAGTCCATGGATTATACGCACTCTCACCCTTCCACCATTGTTAGCCTCTCTAGTACCTTGCAACTTTCGCCAGTACCATAAACCCACCATTTACCTTCCTCAAAACAGCCACCATACCTACCTATTATGGCATTTCTATAGCCATTCTGAGATATATTGCCATGCAACTTTCCACCGTTCCGTTTATTATGACACGCTCCATCATTGTCATATTGCTTTGCATGATCATGTAGTTGACATCGTATTTGTGGCAAAGCCACCATTCATAATTTTTCATACATGTCACTCTTGATTCATTGCACATCCGGGTACACCGTCAGAGGCATTCACATAGAGTCATATTTTGTTCTAAGTATCGAGTTGTAAGTAAATAAAAGTGTGATGATCATCATTATTAGAGCATTGTCCCAGTGAGGAAAGGATGATGGAACTATATGATTCCCCCACAAGTCGGGATGACACTCCAGACGAAAAATAAAAAAAAGGAAAAAAAGAGGCCATAAAAAAAGAAGTGAAAAGGCCCAAATAAAAAAATGATGAGAGAAAAAGAGAGAAGGGAGAATGCTACTATCCTTTTCCCACGCTTGTGCTTCAAAGTAGCACCATGATCTTCATGATAGAGAGTCTCCTTTTTGTCACTTTCATATACTGGTGGGAATTTTTCATTATAGAACTTGCCTTGTATATTCCAATGATGGGCTTCCTCAGAATGCCCTAGGTCTTCGTGAGCAAGCGAGTTGGATGCACACCCACTTAGTTTCTTTTTGAGATTTCGTACACTTATAGCTCTAGTGCATCCGTTGCATGGCAATCCCTACTCACTCACATTGATATATATTGATGGGCATCTCCGTAGCCCGTTGATACGCCTAGTTGATGTGAGACTATCTTCTCCTATTTGTCTTCTCCACAACCACCATTCTATTCCACCTATAGTGCTATATCCATGGCTCACGCTCATGTATTGCGTAAAGATTGAAAAAGTTTGAGAGCATCAAAAGTATGAAACAATTGCTTGGCTTGTCATCGGGGTTGTGCATGATTTAAATATTTTGTGTGATGAAGATAGAGCATAGCAAGACTATATGATTTTGTAGGGATAGCTTTCTTTGGCCATGTTATTTTGAGAAGACATGATTACTTTGTTAGTATGCTTTGATACATCTCCGTCGTATCTACTTTTCCAAACACTTTTGCCCTTGTTTTGGACTCTAACTTGTATGATTTGTATGGAACTAACCCGGACTGACGATGTTTTCAGCAGAACTGCCATGATGTTGTTTTATGTGCAAAAAACAAAAGTTCTCGGAATGACCTGAAACTCCACGGAATGTCTTACAATAAATAATAATAAATCCTCGCCAAAGATGAAGACCAGGGGGCCCACACCCTGTCCATGAGGGTGGGGGGCGCGCCCCCCTAGGGCGCGCCCCCTACCTCGTGGGCCCCCTGGAGACCTCCTGACTCCAACTCTATATATTTGCTTTTGGGAAGAAAAAAATAGGAGACAAGATTTCATCGTGTTTTACGACATGGAGCCGCCGCCAAGCCATAAAACCTCTCGGGAGGGCTGATCTGGAGTCCGTTCGGGGCTCCGGAGAGGGGGATTCGTCGCCGTCGTCATCATCAACCATCCTCCATCACCAATTTCATGATGCTCACCGCCATGCGTGAGTAATTCCATCATAGGCTTGCTGGACGATGATGGGTTGGATGAGATTTATCATGTAATCGAGTTAGTTTTGTTAGGGTTTGATCCCTAGTATCCACTATGTTCTGAGATTGATGTTGCTATGACTTTGCTATGCCTAATGCTTGTCACTAGGGCCCGAGTGCCATGATTTCAGATCTGAACCTATTATGTTTTCATCAATATATGAGAGTTCTTGATCCTATCTTGCAAGTCTATAGTCACCTATTATGTGTTATGATCCGTTAACCCCGAAGTGACAATAATCGGGATACTTACCGGTGATGACCGTAGTTTGAGGAGTTCATGTATTCACTATGTGCTAATGCTTTGTTCCGGTTCTCTATTAAAAGGAGGCCTTAATATCCCTTAGTTTCCATTAGGACCCCGCTGCCACGGGAGGGTAGGACAAAAGATGTCATGCAAGTTCTTTTCCATAAGCACGTATGACTATATTCGGAATACATGCCTACATTACGTTGATGAATTGGAGCTAGTTCTGTGTCACCCTATGTTATTATTGTTACATGATGAACCGCATCCGGCATAATTATCCATCATTGATCCGATGCCTACGAGCTTTCCATATATTGGTTTACGCTTATTTACTTTCCCGTTGCTATTGTTACAATCACTACAAAATACCAAAACATTACTTTGCTTTTGTTACTCTTTTGTTACCGTTACCATCACTATCATATTACTTTGCTACTAAACACTTTGCTGCAGATACTAAGTTTCCAGGTGTGGTTGAATTGACAACTCAGCTGCTAATACTTGAGAATATTCTTTGGCTCCCCTTGTGTCGAATCAATAAATTTGGGTTGAATACTCTACCCCCGAAAGCTGTTGCTATCCCCTATACTTGTGGGTTATCAAGACTAATTTCTGGCGCCATTGCCGGGGAGCATAGCTCTATTTTTTGAGTCACTTGGGATTTATATCTGCTGGACACTATGAAGAATTTGAAAGACGCTAAGACAACAATTTATCCCTCAACTACGAGGGGAGGTAAGGAACTGCCATCTAGCTCTGCACTTGATTCACCTTCTGTTATGAGTAAGCTTGCGACACCTAAACCTGCTTCTGCTATTCGTTCTGATATGTCGCATGTTATTGATGATGCTACTTCTGCTATACATGATACTTATGATGAAACTACTTCCATGCTTGATACTATTGTGCCACTTGGTGATTTTCTCGAGGAACGACTTGCTAGGGCTAGAGAGATCGAAAATATTGAACCTGATTATGATGATGAAAGTGATGATGAAGAATCACTTGTTATTCCCGAGGGTTATTTATTTGATCAAGAAGCTTCTTTAGCTATTTTAGCTTGCAAAGATAGATATGAACTCAAAAGGTTATTAGCTAAATGGAATAAGCAATCTCTAAATGCTAGGATGAAACCTGACCCTGCTTTTGCTACTTCACCTATCTGTGTTACTGATAAGGATTATGAATTCTCTGTTGATCCTAATATAATTACTTTAGTTGAATCTGATCCTTTTCATGGCTATGAATCTGAAACTGTTGTGGCACATCTTACTAAATTAAATGATATAGCCACCCTGTTCACTAATGATGAGAGATCTCGCTACTTTTATATCCTTAAAATATTTACAGTCTCATTAAAGGGTGATGCTAAGATATGGTTTAATTCTCTTGATCCTGGTTGTGTGCGTAGCCCCCAGGATATGATTTATTACTTCTCTGCTAAATATTTCCCTGCTCATAAGAAACAAGCTGCTTTAAAGGAAATATACAACTTTGTGCAAATTAAAGAAGAGAGTCTCCCACAAGCTTGGGGGAGGCTTCTCAAGTTACTTAATGCTTTGCCTGATCATCCTCTTAAGAAAAATGAAATACTTGATATCTTTTATAATGGACTAACCGATGCTTCCAGAGATTACCTGGATAGTTGTGCTGGTTCTCTTTTCAGGGAAAGAACACCGGATGAAGCTGAAATCTTATTGAATAATATATTGACAAATGAAAATAATTGGGCACCTCTTGAGCCAGCTCCTGCTCCAATTAATGAGCCTATTCCTAAACCAATGCCGAAGAAGAGAGGCGTTCTATTTCTCAGTCCCGAAGATATGCAAGAGGCAAAGAAATCTATGAAAGAAAAAGGTATTAAAGCTGAAGATGTTAAGAATTTACCTCCTATTGAAGAAATGCATGGTCTTAATTTACCGCCTATTGAAGAAACATATGATCTTAATCCTTTATTTATTGAAGAACCTCCAGACCTCGATAACCCGACACAGGTAGTAAAGGTAATTTCTATCTATAGATACGATAAAGCTGAAATCCCTCCTGCTAAAATTGTTGGTCAATGCTTGGATGAGTTTGATAATTTTATGTTTAAGCAAGAAGACTTCAATGCTTATTTTGGTAGACAATTAAAACAAGATGCTTATATGATTAAATACTTGGGTGATTATATGGCTAATATTAGAGGTGAACTTAAACTTGTTAGCAAACATGCTTCTATGGTTACCACTCAAGTAGAACAAGTACTTAAAGCTCAAAAGGAATTGCTCAATGAGATGAATAGTAAGAAAAATAATTATGCTGTTAAAGTGGCTACTAGAACTGGTAGAATGACTCAGGAACCTTTGTATCCTGAAGGCCACCCTAAGATAATTGAGCAAGGTTCTCAGAGAAATAATATTGATGCACCTAGTTCTTCTAAAAGGAAGAAAAAGAAAAATGATAGAATTGTGCAAACTTTTAGTGAACCTATTGCCGAACCACCTGATAATCCAAATGGTATATCTATGTATGATGCCGAAACACAATCTGGCAATGAACATGAACC
The DNA here is from genome assembly GCF_002162155.2 of Triticum dicoccoides. Lineage (NCBI taxonomy): Eukaryota > Viridiplantae > Streptophyta > Magnoliopsida > Poales > Poaceae > Triticum > Triticum dicoccoides. The sequence continues at coordinate 502,814,904 of NC_041382.1, read as the reverse complement.
TAATGAAAATGTTAATGATGATGTTCATAATGATGCTCAACCTAGTAATGATAATGATGTAGAAATTGAACCTCCTGTTGATCTTGATAACCCACTATCAAAGAATCAATATTATGATAAGAAAGACTTTGTTGCTAGGAAACATGGTAAAGAAAGAGAGCCTTGGGTTCAGAAACCCATGCCTTTTCCTCCCAAACCATCCAAGAAAAAGGATGATGAGGATTTTGAGCGCTTTACTGAAATGATTAGACCTATCTTTTTGCATATGCATTGACTGATATGCTCAAAATGAATCCTTATGCTAAGTACATGAAATATATTGTTACAAATAAAAGAAAGATACCAGAAGCTGAAATTTCCACCATGCTTGCTAATTATACTTTTAAGGGTGGAGTACCAAAGAAACTTGGAGATCCACAAGTACCTACTATACCATGCTCCATTAAAAGAAACTATGTTAAAACTGCTTTATGTGATCTTGGAGCCGGTGTTAGTGTTATGCCTCTCTCTTTATATCATAGACTTGACTTGAATAAGTTGACACCTACTGAAATATCTTTGCAAATGGCTGATAAATCAACTGCTATACCTGTCGGTATTTGTGAGGATGTGCCTGTTGTGGTTGCAAACATTACTATTTTAACGGACTTTGTTATTCTTGATATTCCCGAGGACGATAGTATGTCTATTATTCTTGGAAGACCTTTTTTTTAATACTACATGGGCTGTTATTGATTGCAACAAAGGCAATGTCACTTTTCGTGTTAATGGTAATGAGCATACGGTACACTTTCCGAGGAAACAACCTCAAGTTCATAGTATCAATTCTATCGGAAAAATTCCATCGATTATATTTGGAGGTTTTGAATTTCCTCTTCCTACTGTCAAGAAGAAATATGATATACTTATTATTGGGGATGTGCTGTAACATCCCAAATTTTCAATTTGGAATGTTATACATTAGATCATCACGCATATCATATTTTATTTTGCTTTTGGTTTTGATCCTAGAAAATCCTAAGCAACTCAAGGACCCATGGAGAGAGTTGGGGATTTCGTTATTTACATATTTGAGTTTTCTCAAATTTTGTAAACAGGATCATTTGATTTTATTTATTTTATCATCAATTATTTCTATTACAAAAATATGAGAGAGGGAATAAAATGACTTTCCCAAAATATAGAAATATTGAGGATTTAATAAAAAAAATCAAATAAGACTTATTTCGGAGTTTTTCGGTATTTTATTTGAATTTAGGAAAAATGCGCGTTTTTCAAAATTGCATCTAGGGCCCAAATAAATGTTCACTTTTCGGGCTTGATTTTAGAAACCCGGGAAAATTTATTTCGTGATTTTTCGAGTCCGTTTAGTATTTTTTTATTTTTCTTCCGAGCGTATTTATTTAAAAAAAATTCCGTTCGTCATTTTTCTTTTTCGTCGGATTTTTCCGCGGTTATTTTCTGATCGCGATTTCTGATCCGATTTTCGTTTTAGTATAACTTTTCGCTCGTTTATCGGAATCAGGCGATTCAAGCGCCTGGAGTTTCGTCTCGAAACCCTCTTTCCGAATAATCAACTTAAACAAGTTTTTGCTACTGTAAAATTCGATTTAGATCCAGATTACTAGAACGAAGTTGTTTTCTTTCGCCGTTTGATTTCTTTTGCTTCGTTCGATTTGATTCTTTTTGCAAACCAGGGTTCTTAAGTTGAACTTTCTGGTTAGATCTTCTATTTGAGTTTTACCTGTGCATTAGATGAGTACTTATTGTATGCTTGTTTGTTTGTCTGCGATAGAATACCCGGAGTGCGCCGCCTGTTACTTTGAATCTCTAGGTTTCGCGGATCATCAGCAAGGCAAGTAACACTTTGATCATACCTTTTTCTACAACCCAGTTTTATTGCATTAGATCAATCCTCACACATTGAATGATTAGGATCTAATTAAATTGTGGGATGGGAAGTAGATGAGGTAGTACCTATTACCTGTTTATTATCAAACCTTTGGGAGTTACTTCTACATTTCCTTATTATGCCATGCTATGCTAGTAGACGTGGATTGGGTGAGTGATATCCATGACAGATGTGAGATTGTTAATTAATGGTTTATCTAAGGTGGCAACCTAAACACACATCTGGGTGGATTGAGGCACCTGGTTATTCCAGGACTTGCCTGTTTTTCTTTTGGACCGCCACCCAGGCTCAAAGGGATCATGAGATTATTCATACTAGAAACTTCCGTGTGCAGCCACAAGTCATTATGGGCTCTGGCATAGTTGACTAAGTTCTGCGAACTCTTACAGTGGTAGACTAGCAGATGTAGGGGATGTAGGTGGTACGGTCTACCCGATCGTAAGGTGCTAGCGCTTCTGAAAGACTATGTCTCGGTCATCTGTCTTCTCAAACACCATGTAGTGCGAGAAAACAAACGGAGGCGATCGAGTCTGGTGGGGAAAAGTGCGCAAACCTCTGCAGAGTGTAATAAACTAATCATGGTTAGCCGTGTCCCCGGTTATGGACATCTTGAGTTTTCATGTGAATCTCAACATGTTACTCTAAAGTTAATTTTGTTGGGTTTAATGATTTTTAATTGGGATTGAGAATGCTGTCAACCATTCTCAATGTTTAACAACCACCATGATAGTAATTAAATTTATTCCTTTGAAGTAGGGAAAAATTGGCTTTACGCAAAAACTGTAACCATAGAGCTTTCCACCAGCCAAATATGCATATAGTATAGCTGTTGCATTCCATTACTCTCTATGTGTTACCTTGCCAGCATATTCCATGTGCTGACCCGTTTTCGGGCTGCAACGTTAATGTTGCAGACTCTTCAGACGATGATTAAGGAGTTTTTAGGTCGTGGTTCTATACTTAGTGATGCCGTTGGAGTTGATGGACTCACCTATCTTCCAAGCCTTCCGTTGTCATCGTTATTAGATGGCCTTAAGCCATATTTATTGTAATAAGTTCTCTTTTGAGACATTCGATGTAATAAGTGTGTGATTGCTACTCTGCTATAAATCCTTCGAGTACTGTGTGGTGTCAGGATTACTGATCCAGGGATGACACTGGAGCACAGAGATCAGACTGTTTGAGGTCTGGTCGCTACATGTGCATATCCCCATTGAAGTAACCTAGTGTTATTCGAAATTTCTCCGGTTTCATGATTATCGGAATGAGTTTGTTAACAAGACTTTATCAACCTTGTTAGCGGATTCTTTTTGATGAGCATGAGATGGATGAAACTAGAAGCACAAACTTCTATACCCTCTTTATATTTTCTGTTATTTATATTAAATAAAGTAAACATAGTATTTTTCTGTCTGTTTCCTGACTTATCCATGCAATATAAAAATATCCCAAAAATAGAAATCCTTAGAATGTCATGCCAATTTAATATGATTTTTTCGGGAATATTTGAGGACTTACTGTGCAAAAATTACCGTGGGAGGAGCTGCCACCTGGTCATAAGGGTGGTGCCCCCCCTACAGGGCACGCCCCCTGCCTCGTGGGCCCATGGTGGCCCTCCTCCACTTATTCTAGCACCCATCCTCTTCTTCTTCCTCCCACAAACACGAAAAACCAACTCAAGCACGAGTTCCAGCCCTCTTTGCTGCCATTTTCGATCTCCTTGCTCAAAGCACCTCTCACAAAACTGCTTGGGGAGATTGTTCCTTGGTATGTGACTCCTCCATTGGTCCAATTAGTTTTTGTTCTAGTGCTTTATTCATTACAAATTTTTGCTTCTTAGGTGACCCTGTTCTTGAGCTTGCATGTCAAATTTACATGGTCAAAAGTAGTATTGATGCATGATATAGGCTCTAGGCACTTGTAGGAGTGGTTGCCATCAATATTATTGAGTTTGGTTTACTTTTATTTTGAAGTTACTAAATTTTTTAGAATTTTTTAGAAAATGATGAGGAGACTTTTGAGGGGCTCATCGAGCCAAAGCTCGAAGGAGAAGGCACCGAAGCCTAAGTATAATTTGCCTCGCACCGCGGAGGTTCGGGCGTGTGAATGGCCTTCTGAGGATTTCTTAAGAGCAACCGGGGTTTACAAAGATTTTCATGAGTTGGCTCAGACTACAGGCCTTACCGCTTTCCTCCACGACCAATGCGATCAGTATCTCTTGCTCACAAATACCTTTGTGCAAAACTTTCATTTTCATTCTAAGAACTCACCACCTACGGTGGAATTTCATTTATATGATGAGCATAAGGAGATGTCACTTTATGATTTCTGTCGGATTTGTTTAGGCCCTTTTGGGGGCAAGACAGAAGAGCCACATCGTGATGATGTGGAGGGATTTATTGACACTATCACTATAGGGGAAACAAGGAAGGTTTCCGATGCACGAATCACTAGCATACATTTTCCTGTTTTACGCTACTTTGCATTATTTGCTAGTCGTTGCTTAATTGGTCGCGAAAACTATGGGAACCTGAGTATCCCTGATATTATTATTTTGCACCATGGTTCATACAGTGATAACTCTTTTAGTATGGGAAGCATTATTGCCAGACGGTTAAGTATGAACTGTACTAAGGGTCTCATCTTTGGAGGCATTTATGCTTCACTCCTCGCTGCACATTTTAACATACCTATTAGGCATTATGAGAAGGAAGAAAAGGTGCTGCCTCATGTTTATTTAGATTATAAAAGTATGGTAGCACATGATTTTATTGTTAAGAATAGAGAAGGAGAGCTTAAATATCAATTGTTCTTTAATAAACATCATCCTGAGACTATTAGCTTGCCTGCTCCTTCTTTTTTTGATTTGACTGTAGGCACGTACCTTGTTCCGTTGGCGGCTATTCACGCCTACCAGAACCCTGCACCAGCCCCAGAACCGGAACCACAAGAGGAGCCTCCACGACAGTCTGTTTATTCTTGGGATCCGGAGATGGATGTCAGCCAATGGCAGTCGGAGTCTTCTTCATCACAGTACGACCCCAAAAACTATTATTATGGATATCAGCCAGGCCAGCCGTGGCCATAAACCAACTTAGGCCAAAAGCCTAAGCTTGGGGGAGTACGTATTTCTCACTGACATTACATTTATGTTCACACACACTCATTGCTAGATGTCGGTGCTCATACTTTTTCATTGTATCATCCATGCTATTTTATTTCCTTTTATGCTTTCTTCTTGTGTGTTTGATAAACCTTAAGAAAAACCAAAAAGAATTAGTAGTAGTTTACTTTTCTTGCTGTAGTAATAATTAAAAAGAAAACCCAAAAATATTTCCCGTTCTTCTTTTGCTTGTTGGGAGCTTTCCCGTGTAAATAGTTTTATTTCTTTTTTTACTATGGGGGTCGGTAGGAGAAGACCATGATTAAATTGTTGAAGTGAATCTTATATGCTTTATTGTTGATTTAACCAAGAGCCCATATTACTTTGTCTTCTCCTATTTATTGAATGCTCGCAGATTCCACCTTAGTCCAATGCACGTGCACTCTTATTATTATTCACATCGTTCGGTCGTGCAAGTGAAAGGCAATTATGATGATATATGATGGACCGACTGAGATGAGAAAAGCTGGTATGAACTCAACCTCTTTTGTTTTTGTAAATATGATGAGTTCATTGTTCTTGATTCAGCTTGTTATGAATAAACATGTTTGCAATGACAATTAGAGATCATAGTTGCTTGTGCCATGCTTGATTAGCTATGAGTTATAATGGTTTGCCTTGCATGCCAACATGCTATTGAGATGGTTATGATGTGGTATGGTGGGGTGGTATCCTCCTTTGAATGATTTAAGTGACTTGACTTGGCACATGTTCACACATGTAGTTGAAACAAATCAACATAGCATTCACGATATTTATGTTCATAGTGGATTATATCCTACTCATGCTTGCATCCAATGTTTATTAATTTTAATGCATGTACATGGCTGTTGTCGTTCTCTAGTTGGTCGCTTCCCGGTCTTTTGCTAGCCTTCACCTGTACTAAGCAGGAATACTACTTTGTGCATCCGATCCCTTAAACCCCAAAGTTATTCTAGATGAGTCCACTATACCTTCCTATATGCGGTATCTACCTGCCATTCCAAGTAAATTTGTATGTGCCAAACTCTAAACCTTCAAATAATCATCCTATTTTGTATGCTTGAATAGCTCATGTATCAACTAGGGCTGTTTGTATCTTCCACGCTAGGCGGGTTATTCTCAAGAGGAGTGGACTCCGCTCACTCACGAGAAAATGGTTGGTCACCGGGATGCCCAGTCCCATGCTTTATGCAAACTAAATCAAAATAATTGCAAAAAAAAAACCTCCTCCTGGGACTGTTGTTAGTTGGAGGCACTCATTGTTTGGAGTAAGCCATGGATTGATGTTTGTTGGTGGAGGGGGAGTATAAACTTTACCATTCTGTTTGGGAACTGCCTATAATGTGTGTAGCATGGAAGATATCGCCATCTCTTGGTTGTTATGTTGACAATGAAAGTATACCACTCAAAACATTATTCACATCTATTTCAAAACTGAGCTCTGGCACCTCTACAAATCCCTGCTTCCCTCTGCGAAGGGCCTATCTATTTACTTTTATGTTGAGTCATCACCCTCTTATTAAAAGCACTAGCTGGAGAGCGCAGCTGTCATTTGCATTCATCACTGTTAATTTATATTGGGTGTGACTATGATTGGATCTCTTTTACCATGAATTACAATGTCTAGTCAGTCCTTGATCTTTAAAGGTGCTCTGCATTTATGTTTTGTGGTCTCAGAAAGGGCTAGCGAGATACCATCTTGTTATATCATATTATGATTGTTTTGAGAAAGTGTTGTCATCCGAGATTTATTATTATGGCTTGCTAGTTGATTATGCTATTGATATGGGTAATCATGAGACCTGAGAATTATTGCAAATATGGTTAGTTATAATCTTTGCTGAAAACTTGAATGCTAGCTTGACATATTTACAACAACAAGAGCAAACAGAGTTTGTAAAAGTTTTTCTTTATTTCTTTCAGTTTGTCAACTGAATTGCTTGAGGACAAGCAAGGGTTTAAGCTTGGGGGAGTTGATACGTCTCCGTCGTATCTACTTTTCCAAACACTTTTGCCCTTGTTTTGGACTCTAACTTGTATGATTTGAATGGAACTAACCCGGACTGACGCTATTTTCAGCAGAACTGCCATGATGTTGTTTTATGTGCAGAAAACAAAAGTTCTCGGAATGACCTGAAACTCCACGGAATGTCTTACAATAAATAATAAAAAATCCTGATGAAGACCAGGGGCCCACACACTGTCCACGAGGGTGGGGGGGCGCCCCCTACCTCGTGCCCCCCTGGAGACCTCCCGACTCCAACTCCAAGTCTATATATTTGCTTTCGGGGAGAAAAAATAGGAGAGAAGCTTTCATCACGTTTTACGATACGGAGCTCCCGCCAAGCCCTAAAACCTCCCGGGAGGGCTGATCTGGAGTCCGTTCGGGGCTCCGGAGAGGGGGATTCGTCACCGTCGTCATCATCAACCATCCTCCATCACCAATTTCATGATGCTCACCGCCGTGCGTGAGTAATTCCATCGTAGGCTTGCTGGATGGTGATGGGTTGGATGAGATTTATCATGTAATCGAGTTAGTTTTGTTAGGGTTTGATCCCTAGTATCCACTATGTTCTGAGATTGATGTTGCTATGACTTTGCTATGCTTAATGCTTGTCACAAGGGCCCGAGTGCCATGATTTCAGATCTGAACCTATTATGTTTTCATCAATATATGAGAGTTCTTGATCCTATCTTGCAAGTCTATAGTCAGCTATTATGTGTTATGATCCGTTAACCCCGAAGTAATCGGGATACTTACCGGTGATGACCGTAGTTTGAGGAGTTCATGTATTCACTATGTGCTAATGCTTTGTTCCGGTTCTCTATTAAAAGGAGGCCTTAATATCCCTTAGTTTCCATTAGGACCCCGCTGCCACGGGAGGGTAGGACAAAAGATGTCATGCAAGTTCTTTTCCATAAGCATGTATGACTATATTCGGAATACATGCCTACATTACGTTGATGAATTGGAGCTAGTTCTGTGCCACCCTATGTTATGACTGTTACATGATGAACCGCATCCGGCATAATTATCCATCATTGATCCGATGCCTACGAGCTTTCCATATATTGGTTTACGCTTATTTACTTTCCCGTTGCTATTGTTACAATCACTACAAAATACCAAAAACATTACTTTGCTTTTGTTACTCTTTTGTTACCATTACCAACACTATCATATTACTTTGCTAGTAAACACTTTGCTGCAGATACTAAGTTTCCAGGTGTGGTTGAATTGACAACTCAGCTGCTAATACTTGAGAATATTCTTTGGCTCCCCTTGTGTTGAATCAATAAATTTGGGTCGAATACTCTACCCTCGAAAGCTGTTGCGATCGCCTATACTTGTGGGTTATCATGCTTCAAGTATTATTATTTTTATGTCAATATTAAACTTTTGTCTTGAATCTTTCGGATCTGAACATTCATGCCACAATAAAGAAAATTACATTGATAATTATGTTAGGTAGCATTCCACATCAAAAATTCTGTTTTTATCATTTACCTACTCGAGGTCGAGCAGGAATTAAGCTTGGGGATGCTTGATACGTCTCCAACTTATCTATAATTTTTGATTGTTCCATGCTATTATATTATCTGTTTTGGATGTTTAATGGGATTTAATATGCTCTTTTATATTATTTTTGGGACTAACCTATTAACCGGAGGCCCAGTGCCAGTTTATGTTTTTGCCTATTTTAGAGTTTCGTAGAAAAGGAATACCAAACAGAATGAAACCTTTGCGATGATCTTTCTTGGACCGAAAGCAAACCAGAAGACTTGGAGTTGAAGTCTAGAACTCCGTGAGGCGGCCACAAGGCAGGAGGGTGCGCCCCCACCCTCATGGGCCCCATGTAGCTCCACCAACGTACTTCTTCTGCCTATATATACTCTTATACCCTAGATCGATCGCAGAGAGCCATGAAACCACTTTTCCACCGCTGCAACCTTCTGTACCCGTGAGATCCCATCTTGGGGCCTTTTTCGACAATCTGCTGGAGGGGGAATCGTTCACAGAGGGCTTCTACATCAACACCATAGCCTCTCCGATGAAGCGTGAGTAGTTTAACACAGACCTTCGGGTCCATAGTTATTAGCTAGATGGTTTCTTCTCTCTCTTTGATTCTCAATACAAAGTTCTCCTCAATGTTCTTGGAGATCTATTCGATGTAATACTCTTCTGCGGTGTGTTTGCCGAGATCCGATGAATTGTGGGTTTATGAACAAGATTATCTATGAATACTATTTGGTTCTTTTCTAAATTCTTATATGCATGATTTGATACCTTTGCAAGTCTCTTCGAATTATCGGTTTAATTTGGCCTACTAGATTGATCTTTCTTGCAATGGGAGAAGTGCTTAGCTTTGGGTTCAATCTTGCGGTGTCCTTTCCCAGTGATAGTAGGGGCAGCAAGGCACGTATTGTATTGTTGCCATCGAGGATAAAAAGATGGGGTTTATATCATATTGTTTGAGTTTATCCCTGTACATCATGTCATCTTGCTTAATGCATTACTATGTTCTTATGAACTTAATACTCTAGATGCATGCTGGATAGAGGTCGATGTGTGGAGTAATAGTAGTAGATGCAGAATCGTTTCGATCTACTTGACACGAACATGATGCCTATATTCATGATCACTGCCTAGATATTCTCATAACTATGCACTTCTCTATCAATTGATCGACAGTAATTTGTTCACCCACCGTAATACATGCTGTCTTGAGAGAAGACACTAGTGAAACCTATGGCCCCCGGGTCTCTTTCTCATTATATTGCATCTCTTTTATTTACATCGCATCTCGTTTACTATTTTTCAATCTTTACTTTCCAATATATACAACAAAAATACCAAAAATATTTACTTTACTATCTCTATCAGATCTCACTTTTGCAAGTAACCGTGAAGGGATTGACAACCCCTTTATCGCGTTGGTTGCGAGGTTCTTGATTGTTTGTGTAGGTACTAGGTGACTTGTGCATTATCTCCTACTGGATTGATACCTTGGTTCTCAAAAACTGAGGGAAATACTTACGCTACTTTGCTGCATCATCCTTTTCTCTTCAAGGGAAAACCAACGCATCCTCAAGAGGTAGCACGCCCCCTTTCCTTCTCCTCCTCGCTCCCCATTCCCCTTTCCCCCTCCGTAAGAAAGGAAGGGGACGAATAGGACTTGGAGTCCTATTCGGTTCCCCCCATGGCACGCCCACTAGGGCCGGCCGCCTCCTCCCCTCCTCCTTTATATACGGGGGCAGGGGGTGAGGGAGTCCTGGATTAGGGGGTCCTCGGATTGCCGGACTATATACTTTGGCCGGACTGTTGGACTATGAAGATACAAGATTGAAGACTTCGTCTCGTGTCCGGGTGGGACTCTCCTTTGCGTGGAAGGCAAGCTTGGCAATTCGGATATTTAGATCTCCTCCCTTGTAACCGACTCTGTGTAACCCTAGCCCCCTCCGGTGTCTATATAAACCGGAGGGTTTAGTCTGTAGGACAAGAAACAATGATAATCATAGGCTAGCTTCTAGGGTTTAGCCTCTACGATCTCGTGGTAGATCAACTCTTGTAATACTCATATCATCAAGATCAATCAAGCAGGAAGTAGGGTATTACCTCCATCGAGAGGGTCCGAACCTGGGTAAACATTGTGTCCCCTGCCTCCTATTACCATCTGCCTTAGACGCATAGTTCGGGACCCCCTACCCGAGATCCAACGGTTTTGACACCGACATTGGTGCTTTCATTGAGAGTTCCACTGTGCCGCCATGATACGGCTTGATGGCTCGTCTTGTTGTCAAGGACAACATTACCTCGGGGGGAGCCCTGGCTGTAGGCCAAACTCTCCGACTAGGCGGTTTCGTCATGACCGCCCGTTCGGCCGTCGCGCCGACGATGACTTCTTGGGTCATCAAAAACAGCCTCCACGTCGGCTCAGGATTCGCCGAGCAGATGGATCCAATAGAGCTCTCTTCCCTGAACGAGCCCTTGGATCGCATCGCCGCCCTGGGAGTCGCAATGGACTATGATCGGATCGGGCTTAAACCCGACCAAAGGGAGATTAACTCTCCGCCGATCACCCATCAGATAGCGGTGGTGGAGGAGAAATGTAGCAATTCTTCCTCTATTTTGAGGACAAACTATGTCCGGATTCCCGAGCTCTCCAAGCCGGATACCTGTCCATGGGAGGACATGGCCCAAGCCTCGAACCTAGAATGAGACGGCAGGCCAGAACTATTGGGCAACATCCCAGAGTCTGAACTGCCAAGCTCGGAAACTCCTCCGCCCCGGGGTCTCAGATCGGGTCAGGGTTTGGACCTAAATCTACCCACCCACCTAGACTCAAGTGATCTTTCCCACATTAGACAAGAGCCCCAAGAGACAGTACATCACTATTGGGCCAAATTCCTCCTTGTAATGAGCAAGGTCAAGGACTATCGTGAGGAAGACGCGATTTCATTCTTTTGCAAAAATTGCACAGACAAGGGAATCCTCAACGCCATAAGTCGCCGTGACATAGCACACTTTGCTGACTTAGCGGCCATAGTACGGAAGTAATGTGCCATGGAAAGCGTCTGGAAAACCCAAACAAAATTCTGGGACCCTCCGGCTCTCACTAAACCCTCCGTCCGAACTAAATGGGTGTACTCTCGTAAGTCACCCGATCCAATTACAAAGAAACAAAAGCCCACTACAGGGCGTAGAACTGTATTGGAGGGATGGCTCAATGGGCCATGCAAAATTCACAGTACAGTGGATACCATGCCAACACACAGCCTTAGAGCATGTTGGATGCTCCGGCAGGTGGCCAAGAGCGGCGAGGATATCCTCATCAACAATACAACAAAGCACCATCCCGTGGAAAATAACAATACATTATTGATAGTCTTCGGGACCTTCGGCTCAAATAATAGGCGCAAGCGAACACTCCGCAGCCTTCCCGAAGTTTGCCACGTTGCAGCAATAAATCCATGGAATGACACGGCCATAACCTTCAATGCCAGTGACGAACCTCAATTCCGAACAGCCCGAGCACCAGCCGCTTTGGTCCTTAGTCCAATTGTGGACGGCTTCCGGCTTACTAAAGTGCTCATGGACGGTGGCAGCAGATTAAACCTCATCTACGAGGAAACTCTCAGCAAAATGGAAATAGACAAGAGCCACATTGAGCAAAGCAGAACGACCTTCAGAGGAATCATCCCTAGTCAGGAGGCACGATGTGCGGGAAAAATCATACTAGATGTGGTATTCGGCACGCCGGAGAATTATAGGTCCAAAGAAATCACATTCCAAGTGGCCCCGTTCAGTAGCGGATACCACGCCCTTTTAGGGCGGGAGGCATTCATAATCTTCCAAGCTATACCCCATTACGGGTACATGAAGCTCAAAATGCCAGGGCCCAATGGGATCATCACTCTGGGTAGTGATCCGGACATAGCACTCCGTGCCAAAAAACCCACCGCACTAGCCCTCGCATCGTTATCCGAAGCCCTTGCGGCCGAAGAGCTAATTGCGCTGCGCTCCATGGTGGACAGGGACGATGTGATACTTGACAAAAGACCCAAGTCCACCTCTTTTAAACCAGCGGACGAAATAGTCAAGTTCCAGGCCCACCCAACGGACCCTACAAAAACAACATCCATCGGGGCACAGCTGAACCCCACAACAGACGCCGCACTGCGGGAGTTCGTGCGTGAGAATTGGGACATCTTCGCCTGGCATCCTTCAGACATGCTAGGAATCCCACGCAGGCTGGCTGAGCATAGCCTTAACATTCTAAAGGGGTTCAAGCCGGTCAAACAGACTCTTCGGCGTTTCTCTAAGCCTAAGCGACAGGCCATGGGAGAAGAGCTAGCCAAGTTACTCGAGGCCGGATTCATTAGAGAAATAAAACATCTAGACTGGCTAGCAAACCTGGCGATGGTACCAAAGAAGGACAAATCCTGGCGCCTATGTGTCGATTTCAAGCACCTTAACAAGGCTTGACCCAAGGATCCCTTCCCCCTCCCCCACATCGATCAAATTATTGATGCTACCGCAGGACACGACTCATTGTGCTTCCTTGACGCATACTCCGGATACCATCAAATTAAGATGGCGGAGCCCGATCAAGCCGCAACGGCATTCATCACTCCATACGGCCCCTTCTGTTTTAACACCATGCCTTTCGGGCTCAGAAACGCCGGTGCAACCTATCAACGCATGATTCAGACATGCCTAGAAACACAAATCAGCAAAACAGTGGAGGCATACATAGACGATGTGGTCATTAAAACAAGACACGTCGAATCATTAATAGACGACTTGAGGCTCACGTTCGACAATCTTCGAACATATGACATCAAGCTCAATCCGGAAAAATGCGTTTTCGGCGTGCCCGCCGGAAAGCTCTTGGGCTTCATCGTCTCCAATAGAGGAATCGAAGCAAATCCGGCTAAAATCCGAGCTTTGTCACAGTTGTCTATCCCAATAGACCTCAAGCAAAGCCAGAAGTTAACTGGATGTGTGGCTGCCTTAAGCCGCTTTATCTCCCGATTAGGAGAAAAGGCACTACCTCTTTATCGGCTTCTTCGATGCACCGAACACTTCGAGTGGACGGATGCGGCCATGGCCGGGATGGAGGAAATAAAAGCCGTATTGGCCACCAACCCAATCTTGGCCGCGCCAAATGTCGGCGAACCAATGCTATTATATATAGCGGCAACACACCAAGTTGTAAGCGCAGTCCTCGTCGTCAAACGAGAGACGGACGGACATAAGTTCCCGCTTCAAAAGCCGGTATACTACGTATCCACCGTCCTCACTTCATGCAAATCACGGTACCCACATTATCAAAAGATAGCATACGCGGTCTTCATGGCATCCCGGAAACTACGACACTACTTTCAAGAGTGTTCAATTACGATGGCCTCCGAAGTACCACTCAACGACATAATAAACAACCGCGATGCCATGGGCCGGATTGCTAAATGGGCTATCGAGCTCCTCCCGTTCGACATAACATATAAACCACGGCGAGCCATTAAGTCGCAAGTACTGGATGATTTCGTCGCCGAATGGACGGAAGCCGAACTCCCTAAAGAGTACGGCGCGTACTCCAATTGGATCATGCACTTCGACGGCTCTAAGATGCTGGCTGGTCTGGGGGTAGGCGTCGTCCTGACATCCCCCACCGGAGATACAGTCCAATACGTACTCCAAATATTATACACAGACTCCAACAATGCAGCATAATATGAGGCCATGTTGCATGGTCTCCGGATGGCAGTCTCCATGGGCACTCAATGCCTAGAGGTGCGGGGGGATTCGAACCTCACAATATCTCAAATAAATGGGGACTTTGACGCCAAGGACCCAAAAATGGCGGCTTACCGCAATGCCGTCCTCAAAAAGTAAGCTCGGTTCGAGGGCCTCGAATTCCACCATGTGGCCCGAGAAAACAATCAAGCGACGGATATTCTCGCACGCATCGGCGCTAAGCGCGACCCTGTCCCAGCTTTTATCTTCTTGGAAAGGCTGTTTAAGCCATCCGTGGTGTGGGAAGGGGAGACCGGCAAAAACAGTCCAGATCCAGCCACAACACCAGGCCCCGAACACTCCGACGTAATCGGAGGCTCTGCCACCAAAATAACACCTTCGGCCCACGTGATTATGGCCGTCATCGCCCCGTGGATAGAACCCTTCTTGGCTTACCTAACTAGGCAAGAACTCCCTGATGATCCAAACGAGGCACGTTGCATTGTGCGGTGATCTAAAGCCTACAAGGTCCACGAGGGAGAGCTTTATAAGAAAAGCACTGCCGAAGTACTTCAAAGGTGCATCTCCGAAGAGGAAGGACGGCAACTTTTGGCAGAAATTCATGCTGGACTTGGCGGCCACCACGCCGCAGCTCGGGCCCTTGTAAGCAAGGCCTTCCGTACAGGTTTTTACTTGCCGACAGCCCGAGTAGACGCACATGACCTCGTTCAACGTTGCGTCGGTTGCCAACTTTTTGCAAACCAAAGCCATATGCCACCTACCGCTCTCCAAACAATCCCCATTACTTGGCCCTTTGCGGTCTAGGGGCTTGATATGGTTGGACCCCTTAAAGGGGGAAGCCATAAGAAAAAATACCTATTGGTCATGGTGGATACATTCACCAAATGGATAAAAGCCAAACCAGTTAAAACGGCCGAGTCAGGACCAATGATAAACTTCATATCCGGGGTTGTACACCATTACGGCGTCCCCCACAGCATCGTCACCGATAATGGCTCAAACTTTACAGCCGACGATGTAAAAACTTGGTGCAGCAAAATGGGCATTAAGCTCGATTATGCCTCTGTCTATCACCCGCAAACTAACGGTCAAGTCAAGCGAGCAAATGGTCTTATCATGAGCGGCATTAAACCCAGATTAGTGCGATCCTTGAAGGAATCAGATGAACACTGGGTGGAAGAGCTTGACTCCGTACTATGGGGGCTGTGGACCACGCCGAATCGCACTACCGGATAAACATCGTTCTTTATGGTGTACGGCGCAGAGGCGGTACTGCCCTGCGACATCATTCATGACTCACCTCGAGTGTGCATGTACGAATAGAAAAAAGCCGATCTTGATCGGCAGGACAGTTTGGATGCCCTGGAGGAGGAGCGTGAAGTGGAAAAAGCCCGCTCCGCATTCTATCAGCAACAGGCTCGGCGGTATCAAAGCAGAGAAGTACGGGCCAAAACTTATAATGTTGGCGAACTCGTTCTACGCCTACCGGAGAAGAAAAAGGACAAGCTCAAGCCCAAATGGGAAGTTCCCTTCGTTATTGACAAAGTACTGACCGGTGGAGCGTACCGTCTGCGGGATGCATCGGACAATTGACTCGAGCCAAACCCGTGGAACGCAGCCAGACTCCGAAGGTTCTACGCCTAGTGCTGGACTGCATGTTCGTCTCCTTACCTCCGTCAATTTTTTATATATCTGTTATCTGTCTTTTCTTTCTTTCTTTCTTCCCTTTTTCTTCACGGCCTTAAAAATGTTTAAATGTTTCTTGAATACACAATCTTGACATGCTAGGAGTGCTCATTATACCTGGGGTCTTCTTATATATAAGCTTAATTTAACTATGTTCCGGGCTCTATGCCCCCCGCACATGTGTTACTTTTCCACATGTACCTTTTCTTCGCCATTATATGCATCGATATGACTTAAGTTTTGGCCAAGCTGGGTTGCCTGGCTCTTGTGTTTATGCCCTACATTCCCGTTAATTTGGCTAGGGCATAAGGGGAGCACCTCTGCGATTGTTACTGCCGAGTCAGCCGGATGTGTACCTCAGACTGGGTGAAGCCGAAAGTTAGCGTTCTTAAGGGAATATTCGGTCTATGAACAAAAGATGACTTTTATTTATTCTAATACATGCCCCTAGATGTTTATATCTTGCGTCTCTTCTTGCAGTTCGAACATGCACATTAATGCATGTGTACCCAGGGAAAGGAGCCCTTAATGGAACTATTCTCCCTAGAAGATGTTTCTTACTATCCATGTAATATAACATAGCTAGTTGGGTACTTGTCTATTCAAGCACTTATGACCCCTACGCCTGGTTTCCACGCGTACCCTGGTTTTTACATAACTGAGCAGGTATTCGGATAAACTCCGGACTGTTGGGTCCGGAGGTTGAAGCGAAAAGGTCCTCCATGACAAATGATTTACAATCCGGCTAGGGACAATATATGTCACTTGAAGTACACAGTCACTTAGACGGACTAAATTCTTCTTCTATACCATCCAACAGGCTGTCTAGCCTACAATCCTGTTGGGAATACTTTGCGGCTAATTTCACCTGATCATACACCAAACGGACGGGGATCTCTTTCCCATCAGACCCCATAGGTCCGACTTCGGCCATGTGGTTCAGGTCAGCCTTGGTATATCGCGTCTTCACCATGGCCCAGGCTTCCCTTGCACCTTGTCGGCAGGCTGATATCTTCCATAATCGGAAGCGCCGCCGCGCTCCCTTGATCATCTCTAAAAGCTCCCCCATGCCTCCTGGCAGGGGGGCGGATGGCCACAAGGCTAGGGCAATGCCCTGCATCACCTGCCGAACTTGTTCGTGCAGTTGTGAGAGCTCTGGCAGAAGATCACCCGCAAACCCAGGCATCTCCTCTACGGGACGACCCGTCGGCATACCTACAGATATAACTCTGTTAGCTGGTTTCTTCGCCGAACTCTATAAAAGTTCGTTCAATCACTTACTAAAAATGCCGCGTTGAAGCCTCTTATTCTCCGTTACGGAGTCAGCAAGCTAGGCCCGCACATCTTTCAGTTCAACGCCCAGTCGGGTATTGGCATCTTGGAGATCATTTTTCTCCCGCCTAACCTGCGTAAGCACGCGCTCGCCAGCCTTTAGCTGTCGTTGAGCATGTTGCTCATCCCCTCGCACGACCTCCGGATTCACTCCGGGATCATCTGCAGAATCTATTGTTAGATTTGCATGCATGCCAAATACTAACTGGTACATGTCATTATTTTAGATAGAAACAAGTATTACCAGATGGGGCCTTCTCGGACTCCTTCATTGCGGCAACTATGGCCCGTAGCTGGGCTTTGCACTCCTCCAGCTCTTGAGACAACCGGGTATTCTTCTCCATAAGAACCTACGCAAACAATGATCCTTAAATCGGTTGTGCCAACTGTTTCAAGTCTCAGGGCTACTGATATACATAATTATTAGATTTTCTTACCCGTATATCCTTCACATACTGGTCCGTGGCTCGGGCAAGACCATTTTGAGCAGCTCGGATGTACGCGTCTCCTGAGTTGAAGGCATCGAACGCCTCTTCAGAGAAACAAGCATCGCGGAGTATGGCCCGACGACGCCTGTGATTCATGGCACTCTCCACTTCGGAATTCGTAGCGGACAGCCTATCCGCATCCTCTGTAGGAGGAACATCCGGGTTGGCCCCACGTTAGCATCTGCCTCTAAGTCCGGCTCTAGAGCCCGACTGGTGGAGGCTTGGCCAGCAGGCTCTCCAGATATGGTCCAGCGAGCATTTTTCCTGCCAGGAACCATGGATGTTATTATATTTTAAAAGATGACAACCACGGAGCGGGGTTCTTTTTCATACCTCTGTGAGGGCGTCTCAGTCCTAACCGCCTTCCTTTTAAGCCTACCCGGCTTTGGTGCCCCTTGTTGGTGAGTCACTGCGGGTTCGGCATGGCGTCCCGAGGGCCTTCCCTGTAAGACACCATATGTGTGCGGTAGGTGAAGTGCGAAAAATAGGGATCCTTCTCGGAAGTTGGGACTCCGATTTTACTTACATGCGATGCAAGGAGCAGTCCAGGATAATCGGCTATGATGGCTACCAAGGCACCGTCACAGCTTAACTAATAGAACATCCTGTCGATGAGCTCCACAAATGTGTCCGGATCCTCTTCGAGTCCGGGGTCGAGGGGCCGATCAGGGTCCTCTGGTTGTGGAGACAGGCTGTGGACCTCCCTCACAGCTTTTTGAAGTTCCTGCTATGAAATAGCAAGGTAAATACTTATGACGAAGAATGCGGAAAGGTCTAGAGTAGAAATTAGCAGCTCACCCAGTTTGGGGGGTTGTACATGGAGAATCCATCCCGTGGCTTAATGCGGATGAACTCCTCTTCCTCTCCTTTATATAAATCAGACAGTATTTTCGCTAGAGCAGCGATGGAGTCCGGTCTCTTACGACCACATCGGGTGGCACCATTAAAGTGCCACCTGGGTTGTCCCCGATATTGAAGTGGCTGCACCCCCCGCATTATACATATTGACATAACCTCGATTATTGTCAATCCCGATTTGGCCGGCGTTTTTATCCGGCCCATCAGGTAAAGGACCTCTCTGTTATCTTCCTCCTGGGGGCTCCGAGGGTGCCAGCTGCGGCTTTTCTTCAAAGGGGCGTTATCGAACTCAGGAAGGCCCATCCGAATAGGGTCCGGAAGGGGGACGCCCTCCATATAAAACCACTTCGAAGGCCAGTCCTCAGATGTCTTCTTCAGAATACCAGACATGTATCCGGTCCCGGCGATGTACCATATCTCGGATCCACCCACTTGTTATATTGACCCCTCCTGTGTACGGGGTACGAGGCAGAATAGCCTCTTCCATAGCTCGAAATGAGCTTCACAGCCCAAAAACAGCTCACAGAGGGCAACATAGCGAGCGATGTGTAATGTGGAGGCGGGAGTAAAGTTATGCAGCTGGAGGCCGTAGAACTCCAGGAGCCCGCGGAGGAACGGATGGATTGGAAATCCAAGCCCCCTCAATAAGTAAGGGACAAGGCATACCCGCTCCCCCATGGATGGGTTGGTAAAGGTCTCTGCTTGCTCCCCGCCGTTGTAAGTGGCAAGTCCGGCTCGAATGGGGACCATATACGCTGGAGGGAGAAACCCCTGGGTCTGTAACTCTACTAATTGGCTGTGGGCGATGAAACACTTCTTCCAATCGCTTGGCCTAGGGCCACGGGAGCGAGAGGAGGAGCTACGATGGCCGACCATGATGGGATGAACTTTTTCTGGGCGCGCTCCGATGGATGCTCGCTGTAGGAGGATGGTGTGATCTGGATCTGAGGATCCCCATCTCTTTAAATAGACGATTTACTCACATGGTTAGGGTGGCAAGTGTAAAAATGCCCCGACTCCTCGCACTCGCTCAACACGTGGAGGATAGCCATTATTAGGCGCAGAAGCCAAGGAGTGCAACATTCATGGGAAGCCGAACACTACTCGACATGTATTCGGAATTTGGAGAAGAACCCGCATTGCAATGCTGAAGACAATCTGCGTGCCGGACTCATTGTCATTGAAGCCTAGTTCGGGGGCTACCGAGGGAGTCCTGGATTAGGGAGTCCTTGGATTGCCGAACTATATACTTTGGCGGGACTATTGGACTATGAAGATACAAGATTGAAGACTTCGTCCCGTGTCCGGGTGGGACTCTCCTTTGCGTGGAAGGCAAGCTTGGCAATTCGGATATTTAGATCTCCTCCCTTGTAACCGACTTTGTGTAACCCTAGCCCCCTCTGGTGTCTATATAAACCGGAGGGTTTAGTCCGTAGGACAAGAAACAATCATAATCATAGGCTGGCTTCTAGGGTTTAGCCTCTATGATCTCGTGGTAGATCAACTCTTGTAATACTCATATCATCAAGATCAATCAAGCAGGAAGTAGGGTATTACCTCCATAGAGAGGGCCTGAACCTAGGTAAACATTGTGTCCCTTGCCTCCTATTACCATCTGCCTTAGACGCATAGTTCGGGACCCCCTACCCGAGATCCGCCGGTTTTGACACCGACAGGGGTCACCCCAAGACACAACAATTGTTCTCTTAGCCGTGTGCGGTGTCCCCCTCCATAGTTTACTCCTCCGGTCATAGCATCATAGTGCTTAGGTGAAGCCCTGCGCGGATCACATCACCATCACCATGCCATCGTGTTGAGGAAACTCTCCCTCGACCCTCTACTGGATCAAGAGTTCGAGGGACGTCATCGAGCTGAACGTGTGTTGAACTCGGAGGTGCCGTATGTTCGGAGGTGCCGTATGTTCGGTACTAGATCGGTTGGATCGTGAAGACGTTTGACTACATCAACTGCGTTACGCTTGCGCTTTCGGTCTACGAGGGTACGTGGACACACTCACCCCCTCTCGTTTCTATGCATCGTCTAGATAGATCTTGCATGATCGTAGGAATTCTTTTGAAATTGCATGCTACGTTCCCCAACAAAAAGGTAAGAGTGCGTATAATCCATGGACTCACATTAGTCATAAAGAACTCATATACTTATTACAAAAGTTTATTAGCCCTCGAAGCAAAGTACTACTACACATGCCCCTAGGGGGATAGATTGGTAGGAAAAGACCATTGCTCGTCCCCGATCGCCACTCATAAGGAAGACAATCAATAATAAATCATGCTCCAACTTCATAGCATAACGAGAGACTATACGTGTATGCTTTGGGAATCAGAAGCCTTAAGAACAATATTCTTACTAACCACAAGCATTTACTAGTACCTCCCACATATTCCATCTCTATATCGCAAAACTATTGCAAGGAATTGACATATCATATTCAATGATCCATAAGTTTTATGTAGGATTTTATGGCTAACCATGCAATTGACGAATTCTTGTTGACTCTCTAAATAGATATAAGTGAAGCATGAGAGTTTAATTCTTGCTACAAAAGATCATTCTCTAAGAAGTATAAGTGAAGCAAAAGAGGATTCTACAAATAATGGTTTTCTATGTGAAGAGAAACAGGCAATCCAAACTTCAAATGATATAAGTGAAGCATATGAAGCATTCTATAAAGCCATATTGAGAATATATAAGTGAAGTGCAATGAGGATTCTATAAATCAACCATGGACTATCTCATACCAGCATGGTGCATGAAAGAAAAGTGAAAACTAAATACAAAATACGCTCCAAGATTTGCACATATCACATGAACGAAACAAAGACGAAAACATGTCGATACTTATTGAAGAAAGATGGGATGCCTTCCGGGGCATCCCCAAGATTAGATGCTTGAGTCTCCTTGAATATTTACTTGGGGTTCCTTGGGCATCCCCAAGCTTGAGCTTTTGCCTCTCCTCCTTCTCCTCATATCGAGACCTCCTCGATCTTTGATCACTTCATCCACACAAAACTCAACATGAAGGTCGGTGAGATCCATTAGTATAATAAAGCAAATCATTACTCTAAGTATTGTATTATAACTTTTCCATGGCTTATACCACTGATAGAATTGATAGTTTCATCAAAACAAGCAAAACAATGCATCAAAAACAGAATCTGTCTTAAACATGATAGTTTGTAGTAATATGAACATCGATCATACTTATGGTACTCCAAAAATTCTAAAAAATTAGGAAAAATAAACAATTTGTATAGCAAGACTTTGCAAAAAGTTTCAGAAACTTTCGACGTTCCAGTAAAAAAATGTAAAATCACGCACTATAGCCAAAGTTTCTGTTTTTCCACCGCACATGCCAAGAAGCAATCTACTCATCCTAAAGGCAAATCTTGGCACAATAATTTTACAATACAAAGGATTTGTACAAGGGGATAATTATTTTTGTTGAAAATTTTCTGTACTTAAGATTCACAAAGTTTTCATGGGCATGAACAAAGTTCAAGGCTAGCTCTCACTTTGACAATGCTCGTCCCTCTCACTTTCACTTTTCCTTTTGTGAAGTTTTAAGCTCCCCTCTATTTTTTGTTTTTAAACTATATAAAAGCACTTAACAGAATAAAATGACTCTCTAAAACTTCCGGGTTGTCTCCCTGGGAGCGCTTTCTTTAAAGCCATTAAGCTAGGCATAGAGTGCTCAAGTAATGAATCCACACGGATCCCAAGGTATATCAAAGCCAATTTTAATAAACAATTATTTGGAATTTAGTAGTGAGCACAAAGCAACATACATCATGCAATGATGAAGTCTAACTCTCTTCCTATGCAACATCGGCATGTCATAAAATAACAATTCATGCACATCAAGTAACGGCCAATACATAAAATAAGTAGTTTCTTGCAATTTTATTGTGTTGGAAACATAGAGAGGCGGAGATGTAGTTCCTCTCTCATAATAATTGCAAGTAGGAGCAGCAAGCACACGCATATTATATTCATCAAAATCATCATTTGCAATGGTAAAAGGCAACCCATCAATATAATCCTTAATAAAAGCAAACTTCTCCGATATAGTGTAGTTGGGAGAATTCAAAAAGATAATAGGACTATCATGTCTGGGTGCAATAGCAACAATTTCATGTTTAACATAAGGAACAACAGCAAGTTCATCTCCAATAGCATAATTCATATTGGCATCATGGCCACAAGCATAGCAAGCATCAAGTTCATCAAAAAGGGATATTTCAAACGAATCAATGGGATCATAGCAATTATCATAACATTCATCCTTCGATAAGCATGAAGGGAAATTAAATAATGTATGAGTTGAAGAGTTACTCTCATTAGAAGGTGGGCACGGGTTGATAACCCGCTCTTCCTCCTTTTGTTCTTCGCTCTCCTCATCATCTTTTTCATCCAATGAGCTCATAGTTTCATCAATTTCTTCTTCCATAGACTCCTACAAAATACTAGTCTCTTCTTGGACAATGGAGACTTTCTCAATAAATATATCAATATCAGAATTGTATTTATAATTTTCATAGAAATATTCAAGGATGGCACAATTTTCATGTCTATAAACATCATCATCAAAAGCTTCATACTTTAAAAACAAAGATTCAATTTCATAAGCACCCTTAAAACCAACAAATTCTTCTATTCGTTCCACATCATAATAATCATATCTACCATTGGCATAAGAAGCCAAGCTTTCATTATCATTAAATTTGCATGAAAAGGAAGGTGTGGAGCATTCATCCTAGAGCAACAAGTATAATCATATCTCTGGCATAAATTCCAAGCATACCAATGCAACATATAAATTTGATCCGATAATAGTTTCCCTTTTTGTGTCAAGCGATAATCCCTAAAGTATTCACGTTGATCCAATGTGTCTCCCATTATCAAGTTGAACGGGGTTCTCTCAGGATTATCGAAGTGATGCATAATATTTTTCACATAACGAGCATCAAGTGTTTTAGGAGGTTTTCCATCTCCATGAGTAGCAGGTACCACTAAATTTTTTGGTGTTTCGTGTTCCATATCCATATCTAAAGATAGAGAACAACTTAGAACAGAAAATAAAAACTACTTAGTGATAAAGCAAACAAGCACACACGAGAATATTCACCACACGCTATTGCTCCCCGGCAACAATGCTAGAAAAAGGTGTTGATAACCCACAAGTATAGGGGATCATTTGTAGCCTTCTTCGATAAATAAGAGTGTCAAACCCAATGAGGATCTAAAGGTAGAACAAATATTCCCCCAAGTTCTATCGACCACCGATACAACTCTACGCACACTTGACGAGAATAAAACTAGAAATAAATTGCAAGGTAAGAGAAGTGGATAGCTTTTGTCAACAAGAAAGTCATTTGTCCTTAGGAAATCGATAACAAGTATCGGTAATCATTCTTGTAATTTTATATGAGGGAGAGGCATGAGTTAACATACTTTCTCTACTTGGATCATATGCACTTATGATTGGAACCCTAGCAAGCATCCGCAAGTACTAAAGATCATTAAGGTCATGAAACCCAACCATAGCATTAAGTATCAAGTCCTCTTTACTCCCATACGCCATAACCCACTTATCCGCATTTAGGCTGATGTCACCCCCGCAACACCAACAATAAGCAAACCATGAACATATTGCAACATCCTACAGAGGGGGGCCCTCTGTTCCGTGACACGGAGGGCATCGTAGGACAACACCATAAATAAAATATACAATCATACTAACCAAGATCACGATTAACCCACAGGACAAAATACATCTACTCAAACATCATAGGATAACCATAGATCATTGGGAAATAATGTATGAATTTGAGCACCATGTTTAAGTAGAGATTATAGCAGGGAGAAGGGGCGTTGCACCGCTGCATAGAGGGGGGAAGAGTTGGTGTTGGCGGTAACAAGATTGTTGATGTAGATCACCGTCACGATCCTTGCCCCGGCGGCACTCATGTGCCACCGGGAGAGAGGGGAGAGAGCCTCCTCCTTCTTCTTCCTTGGCCTCCCCCTAGATGGGAGGAGAGTTCCCCCTCTGGTCCATGGCCTCCATGGCGGCGGAGGGGCGGGAGCCCCTCCGAGATTGGATCTCCCTCTCTGTTCTCTTCTGTTTCGCTCTTCCAGATCTAGCCGAAAACCGCTTCTTATATTCCCGGAGATCCGTAACTCCGATTGCGCTGAAATTTTAACATGATTTTTTTTCAGATATAACAATCCTTGCGCCCCAAGTAGAGACCCAACCGACATACGAGGTGATCATAAGACACATGGGTGCGCCCTGGTGTACCTTGGGGCTTGTGGGCTCCCGTTTGTGTTGATTCCACCTCCAAAAATTCACAAATATTCCAAAATAATTCTCCATAAATTTTTATTGCATTTGGACTTCATTTGATATGGATTTTCTGCTAAACAAAAACATGCAACAAACAGGAACTGGCACTGGGCACTGGATCAATATGTTAGTCCAAACAAATCATATAAAATATCGCCAAAAGTGAATAAAAGTTGTATAATATTGGCATGAAACAATAAAAATTATAGATACGACGGAGACGTATCATTCCTTCGTGTTCAGAGGCCATGTATGTACATGCCAGGCTCGTCATGTTTTACCCAAGTATTCCGCATGTGTAAAACTGGCTCATACCCGTTGTATACGAACGTAGAGTCTATCACACCCGATCATCATGAGGTGCTTCGAAACGATGATCTTTAGCAACGGTGCATAGTCAGGGAGAACACATTTTATGTTGAAATTAAGTGAAGACAAAATAAGATGCATAAAAGGATAAACATCACATGCAATCAATATGTGACATGATGTGGCAATTAACATTTTGTACTTTCGATCTCCATCTCCAAATCACAGGCATGATCTCCATCTTCACCGTCATGACACCATGATCTCCATCATCTTGTCGTCATGTGGTTGTCTGCACCAACTATTGCTTCTACGACTATTGCTAACTCATAGCGATAAAGTAAAGCAATTACATGGCGTTTATTAATTGACACGCATGTCATACAATAAATTAAAGATAACCCTTGGCTCTTGCCGGTTGCTGTACTCATCGATGTCGCTTGAACTACGTCAGTATTTCCCCAAAGAGGAAGGGATGATGCAGCACAGCTACAGTAGGTATTTCCCTCAGTGATGAGACCAAGGTTATCGAACTAGTAGGAGAACCAAGCAACACTATGTAAATGGTACCTGCACACAAAGAACAAATACTTGCAACCTGACATGTTAAAGGGGTTGTTAATCCCTTTCGGGTAACGGTGCCAGAAATTGTGACGTGGACGGGAGAAAAATTATGATAGATTGGATAAATAGATCTCGAATAAACGCGAAATAAAATAAATGGAAAAAAAGTGCAACAAGGTATTTTTAGGTTTTTAGAAATATAGATCTGAAAATAAAAGCAAATAAAAATATATCTCGAAGGAAAATATGATAAAGAAGAGACCCCGGGGCCGTAGATTTCACTAGTGGCTTCTCTCGAGAGAAATTGCATACGATGGGTAAAAAATTACTGTTGGGCAATTGATAGAACTTCAAATAATCATGATGATATCCAGGCAATGATCATTATATACGCATCACGTCCAAGATTAGTAGACTGACTCCTGCCTGCATCTACTACTATTACTCCACACATCGACCGCTATCCAGCATGCATCTATTGTATTAAGTTCATGGAGAAACGGAGTAATGCAATAAGAACGATGACATGATGTAGACAAGATCTATTCATGTAGGAATAGACCCCATCTTGTTATCCTTAATAGCAACGATACATACGTGTCATGTCCCCTTCTGTCACTGGGATTGAGCACCATAAGATCGAACCCATCACACATCATGTAACACCCACAATGCGGCTATATCTCCCACGTGTCGGGGCACGACTTAGAGGCATAGCCACATGGTAGGCTTGTCGCAAGAGGGGTAATCTTTACACATCCCATGTACCGAATAAGAAAGGGATAAGGAGTTGTCTTACTATCGCCACTTCACACAATATATAAATAAAACCATACATCATCCAAAGTCCAATCAAAGGTCCGACTACGGAACCAAAATAAAGAAAGACAACCCCAAATGCTAGATCCCCGATTGTCCCCAACTGGGCTCCACTACTGATCAACCGGAAAAGACGCATAAACAACGATCAAGATCTTCATCAAGCTCCCACTTGAGCTCGGTCCCGTCACCTACACTGGTATCATCGGCACCTGCAACTGTTTGGAAGTATCTGTGAGTCACGAGGACTCAACAATCTCATGCCCGCGAGATTAAGACTATTTAAGCTTATGGGTAGGATAGGGTAATGAGGTGGAGCTGCAACACTAAGCATATATGGTGGCTAACATACACAAATAAGAGCGAGAAGAGAAGCAACGCAACGGTCATGAAGCTAGAAGTGATCAAGAAGTGATCCTAAAACTACTTACGTTCAAGCATAACACAAGATCGTGTTCACTTCCCAGACTCCGCCGAAAAGAGACCATCATCGATACACACGCGGTTGATGCATTTTTAATTAAGTCAAGTGTCAAGTTCTCTACAACCGGATATTAACAAATTCCCATCTGCCACATAACCACGAGCACGGCTTTCGGAAGTTCAAACCCTGCAAAGGTGTCCCAACTTAGCCCATCACAAGATCTCACGGTCAACGAAGGATATTCCTTCTCCCGAGAAGACCCGATCAGTCTTGGGATCCCGGTTACAAGACATTTCGACAATGGTAAAACAAGACCAGCAAAGCCACCCGATGTGCCGACAAATCCCGATAGGAGTCGCACGTATCTCGTTCTCAGGGCACACCGGATGGGCAATACGTCAGGTTGGCATAGACCCCGGTTTCTCAGGGGGCGCTGGACATCACCCAGTTTGGACCAACACTTAGAGGAGCACTGGCCCGAGGGTTTAAAATAAAGATGACCCTTGAGTCTGCAGAACCCAAGGGAAAAAGGCTTAGGTGGCAAATGTTAAAACCAAGGTTGGGCCTTGTTGTAGGAGTTTTATTCAAAGCGAACTGTCAAGGGGTTCCCATAACACCCAACCGCGTACGGAACACAAAATCAAGGAACATAACACCGGTATGATGGAAACTAAGGCGGCAAGAGTGGAACAAAACACTAGGCACAAGGCCGATCCTTCCACCCTTTACCAAGTATATAGATGCATTAAAGTAAATAAGATATAATAATGATATCCCAACAATATCCATGTTCCAACATGGAACAAACTTCATCTTCACCTGCAACTAGCAACGCTATAAGAGGGGCTGAGCAAAAGCGGTAACAAAGCCAAACAACTGTTTGCTAGAAAAGGTGGGTTAGAGGCTTGACATGGCAATATGGGAGGCATGATAAGAAAGTGGTAGGTAGCGCGACATAGCTATAGAGCGAACAACTAGCAAAGCAAAGATAGAAGTGATTTCGAGGGTATGGTCATCTTGCCTGAGATCCCGCAAGGAAGAAGAACGAGTCCTTGAAGAAGACAAACGGACGTAGTCGAAAGCATCCTCACAACTCCGGAATGGAACCGAAGCTAACGAGAGAAGCAACCCAGAAAGAAGCAAGCAACATAGTAAACAACCATCACATAAACATGGCATGATGCACAACTAAGTATGATGCATGCCCGGTTTAAAGAAGCATGGGATGACAAAGTGCACAGACAAAACTACAAGTTAAGTGGAGCTCAATATGCAACGAGTTGCATATTGACGAAACACCACATCAGTTATTTAGTTCACTCCCGCTTATGTACCCAACAAAAATTAAATGTTCTTAACATGGCCAGAGGTGAAACATGAGTAAAATACACAGTTAGGCATTTTAAATGAGACCGGAAACATCAAACAACAATTCCGGTATATCCTCATGTGCATTAGCAATTTAATGCAGCAACAATTTTAAACATTTTAAATGTCATTATCATGATGCGAATGACATGTTCAAGTTTATGCAATTTTATGAAAATGTTGACATGAGCATATTATGAAGCATTTGGCACCGTGGTGGAAATGGAAGGGGTCCCATGGCAACGAATCCGAAAATGATGCCACGACAACATATCAGTTCCGGTAGCTCACGAAGATACCGATGCAAAAGGTAGTGTGGCGGGAGCGTGTCAAGCAAGGTTGGTGGGGTGATCCCGGATGTCGGGTTCCCACTGGTTAGTGGCATGGAAATGAGTGACAATGACAATCATTCATGGGCGGATACAACATCTAAACATGCATCCCATACAATAGATGCATTCATTTGTTCACGGGCGTCGTCTCAGTGTTATACCTTCAAAGCGTGCAAACGGGACGGTTCAGATTCGATGGGAGTAGACGTTCTCGTGATGTAGTGGAAGTAGTTGTTCACGGAAGTCGTGGGAGTAGTGGTACACGTTCATTTTTAAAGAGGTACTTGACGCATCTGAGGTTTCCGGAGGCGACGGTAGTGGAACTTGGTGAATCCGAGTTCTTCGGAGGTCGTCATCGAACTTGGTCAAAAAACATGGCATGGGTAGACGTTCACTCGACGGTCTTTGGCAACAGTCGTCATACACAGTTCGTAGACATTCGGGTCTTCTGTAGAGGTACTCGACGCATCCCGGATGTGTAGTCGTACACACACGTAGATGAACTTGGCGGGTCCTCAACGTCCTGGTGCTTGGCATTCGGTGCGGTACTTGTCGAGCAAGAGGCGAAGTCGTGGTACTTGGCGTATCCAAAGGGTACTTGGTCTTCGGTCATAGGTACTTGACGTTTTTGCTACCCGGCTCTTCGGCGACGGTAGTTGTGCACGTTCCAACATCAAACTTGGAGGGACACCGACGTCGTGGTGCTTGGTAAATCCCGGAGACGGTAGTTGACGATCCAGGTAGGCGGTCTTGATGAATCCAAGTAGCACCAGGCACACATCCACGGTCAGTCTTTGGACTTGGTTTTCCTGTACATGACTCCAGGGGTCCTGGGGAACTCGGTGATGGCTATGGAAAAGAGGCGACGATAGATGGTGAAGCAGGGAGCAGCAACTCAAGTCGCGGCAGCAGCAGCAGCTGTCACGGGCGGAGGTCGGGGCCGGAGCAGAGCAAGGTTCACGCGGGCAGCCAAGAGGCCGTCCCTCGCGAGGTGGCGCAGGCGCGCCGGAGCCACTGGAAGAGATGCAGGTCACCGGGAGGGTTCGGCAGGGGCACGGGGCAGCTCGCGGAAGCTCCGGCAAGGGCACCGGTGGACGGGGACAGGTGAAGCAGAGGAGGCTGACGAGGGGAAGGTGATGGTGCAGGTGACTGGAGATGGTGGTGGCGCGGGAGGCCGGGCACAGCGCCATGGGGAAGCGACGATGCGGAGGAGGGGAGGTTGCAGGGGCCGCGATGGTCAAGGGGAGGTCTGGTGGCGCAGCACCAAGGGCAGCAAGGAGGAGGTCTGGCGCGAGGGTCTCGCGGTGGAGGCGGCGAGGGGATCGGGTGCAGGGATCTGTGCGTGTTAGCGAGTGGAAGTGGTCACGCGAGGTGAGGAGAGGGAGACGAGCGAGAGGAAGGGGTTTGATGGGGAGAGGGGAGATGGGATCGGGCGCCCTGGCGGCGGAAGGGAACGAAGAGAAGGGGCTCGCTAGCGTTACGGGGGTTTAGGTGGGCTGCTGGAGATGGGCCTAGGGATTTGGTGGGCTGGCTTGGCTGATGGGCTGCAAGGCTGCTCTCTCTCTCTCTCTCCTCTTTCTTCTTTTTTCCATTATAAAACAAAACAGAATTAGAGAAAGAAAAGAAAGAGAAGGTAAGGGTGGAATCTGGGCATGAAAGACAAGAATTGAAGCACAAAAGGAGCATCATAAAGCATGTGACAAACACATCTAAGTCTAACATACTTCCTATGCATAGCCATCTTATAGGCAAACAAATTACCAAGGCAAGCAAAAACTAGCATATGCAAGGAAGAGGAAAGAAACAATAGCAATCTCAACATAACGAGAGGTAATTTAGTAACGTGAAAATTTCTACCACCATATTTTACTCTCTCATAGTAATTACATGTAGGATCATAAGCAAATTCAACAATGTAGCTATCACATAAAATATTCTCAACATGATCCACATGCATGCAAAGTTGGCACTTTACGGAAATAGTGGGATTAACATTAGCTAAAGTCATGACCTTCCCAAACGCACTTTCAATATTATTGCAAACATTATAATCAATCTCATATTCATCATGGGGTTTAAATAAATTTTCAAGATCAAAAGAAGAATCAGCCCAATCATGATCATTGCAACAAGTAGATGACATAACAAAACTAGCATCCCTAAGCTTAGGGTTTTGCATATTATTAGCATAATTGCCATTAATAGAATTTATAATAACATCATTGCAATCATGCTTTTTATTCAAAGATCTATTGTGAATCACTTCATAACATACTTCATTGCAATTTTCAGATTCACGAATTTCAAGCAAAACTTCATAAAGATAATCTAGTGCACAAAACTCACTAGCAATTGGTTCAACATAACTGGATCTCTTAAAAAAATTAGCAAGCGGATGAGGATCCATAAATCTTAGGTTCTCTGTTTAGTAATAAATAAATGACTATTCCAACCATACGAGCAAACAAGAGGCAAATAGAGAGGGAGGATAGAGAGAGAGAGAGAGAGAGGGCGAATAAAATGGCAAGGGTGAAGTGGGGGAGAGGAAAACGAGAGGCAAATGGCAAATAATGTAATGCGAGAGATAGGGATTGTGATGGGTACTTGGTATGTTGACGTTTTGCGTAGACTCCCCGGCAACGGTGCCAGAAATCCTTCTTGCTACGTCTTGAGCTTGCATTGGTTTTCCCCAAAGAGGAAGGGATGATGCAGCAGAGTAGCGTAAGTATTTCCCTTAGTTTTTGAGAACCAAGGTATCAATCCAGTAGGAGCCCACGCTCAAGTCCCTCGTACCTGCACAAAGCGATAGCTACTCGCAACCAACGTGATTAGGGGTTGTCAATCCCTTCACGGCCACTTACGAGAGTGAGATCTAATAGATATAATATTTTTGGTATTTTTGGTATAAAGATGCAAAGTAAAAAGTAAAGGCAAAGTAAAAAAGCAAAACAAGATTAAAGTTATGGAGATTGATATGATGAGAATAGACCCGGGGGCCATAGGTTTCACTAGTGGCTTCTCTCAAGAGCATAAGTATTCTACGGTGGGTGAACTAATTACTGTTGAGCAATTGACAGAATTGAGCATAGTTATGAGAATATCTAGGCATGATTATGTATATAGGCATCACGTCCGTGACAAGTAGATCGAAACGATTCTGCATCTACTACTATTACTCCACTCATTGACCGCTATCCAACATGCATCTAGAGTATTATGTTAAAAACAGAGTAACGCCTTAAGCAAGATGACATGATGTAGAGAGATAAATTCATGCAATATGAAATAAACCCCATCTTGTTATCCTCGATGGCGACGATACAATACGTGCCTTGCTGCACCTTCTGTCACTTGGTAAGGACACCGCAAGATCGGACCCAAAGCTAAGCACTTCTCCCATGGCAAGAACTACCAATCTAGTTGGCCAAACCAAACGGATAATTCAAAGAGACTTGCAAAGATAACCAATCATACATAAAAGAATTTAGAGAAGATTCAAATATTATTCATAGATAGACTTGATCATAAACCCACAATTCATCGATCTCAACAAACACACCGCAAAAAGAAGATTAC
Organism: Triticum dicoccoides; assembly: GCF_002162155.2. Lineage (NCBI taxonomy): Eukaryota > Viridiplantae > Streptophyta > Magnoliopsida > Poales > Poaceae > Triticum > Triticum dicoccoides. The sequence continues at coordinate 502,782,468 of NC_041382.1, read as the reverse complement.
ATCGAATAGATCTCCACAAGAGAGGGGGAACTTTGTATTGAGATTCAAAGAGAGAGAAGAAGCCATCTAGCTACTAACTATGGACCCGAAGGTCTGAGGTAAACTAATCACACTTCATCGGAGGGGCTAGGATGATGTAGAAGCCCTCCGTGATGACGGCCCTCTTCTGGCGGAGCTCCGGAACAGGCCCCAAGATGGGATCTCGTGGATACAGAAAGTTGCGGCAGTGGAATTAGGTTTTTGGCTCCCCTTCTAATCGTTTGGGGGTACGTGTGTATATATAGGAGGAAGAAGTACGCCGGAGGAGCAACGAGGGGCCCATGAGGTAGGCGAGCGCGCCCTAGGAGGGGGGCGCCCCCCACCCTCGTGACCACCTCTTTTGTTCCTTGGAGCAGGGTCCAAGTCTCCTGGATCATGTTCGGTGAGAAAATCACGTTCCCGAAGATTTTATTCCGTTTGGACTCCGTTTGATATTCCGTTTCTTCGAAACACTAAAATCACGTTCCCGAAGATTTTATTCTGCTGGGCCTCCGGTTAATAGGTTAGTCCCAAAAATAATATAAAAGTGGAAAATAAACCCCAATATAGTCCAAAACAGTAGATAATATAGCATGGAGCAATTAAAAATTATAGATACGTTGGAGACGTATTAGGCATCCCCAAGCTTAATTCCTGCTCGTCCTGGAGTAGGTAAATGATAAAAAGAGAATTTTTGATGCGGAGTGCTACTTGGCATTATTTCAATGCAAATCTTCTTAATTGTGGTATGAATATTCAGACTAGAAAGATTCAAGACAAAAGTTTATATTGACATAAAAATAATAATACTTCAAGCATACTAACAAAGCAATTATGTCTTCTCAAAATAACATGGCCAAAGAAAGTTATCCCTACAAAATCATATAGTCTGGCTATGCTCCATCTTCACCACACAAAGTATTTAAATCATGCACAACCCCGATGACAAGCCAAACAATTGTTTCATACTCTAACTTTTTCAAAAAAAATTCAATCTTCATGCAATACATGAGTGTGAGCCATGTATATAGCACTATAGGTGGAATAGAATGGTGGTTGTGGAGAAGACAAAAAGGAGGGGAAGATAGTCCCACATCAACTAGGCGTATCAACAGGCTATGGAGATGCCCATCAATAGATATCAATGTGAGTGAGTAGGGATTGCCATACAACGGATGCACTAGAGCTATAAGTATATGAAAGCTCAAAAAGAAAATAAGTGGGTGTGCATCCAACTTGCTTGCTCATGAAGACCTAGGGCAATTTGAGGAAGCCCATCATTGGAATATACAAGCCAAGTTCTATAATGAAAAAAAATTCCCACTAGTATATGAAAGTGATAACATGAGAGACTCTCTACTATGAAGATCATGGTGCTACTTTGAAGCACAAGTGTGGTAAAAGGATAGTAACATTGTCCCTTTTCTCTTTTTCTCTCATCATTTTTTATATATTTTTTTTTGTTTGGGACTTTTCTCTTTTTTTATAGCCTCTTTTTATTTGGTCTTCTTTGGCCTCTTTTTATTTATTTATTTATTTTATTTTTCATCCGGAGTCTCATCCCGACTTATGGGGAAATCATAGTCTCCATCATTCTTTCCTCACTGGGACAATGCTCTAATAATGATGATCATCACGCTTTTATTTTTCTTACAACTCAATACTTAGAACAAAATATGACTCTATATGAATGCATCCGGCGGTGTACCGGGATATGCAATATGACCATGATGGAGTGTGTCATGATGAACTAGATGGTGGAAAGTTGCATGGCAATATATCTCGGAATGGCTATGGAAATGCCATAATAGGTTGGTATGGTGGCTGTTTTGAGGAAGGTATATGGTAGGTGTATGATACCAGCGAAAGGTGCGTGGTATTAGAGAGGCTGGCAAAGGTGGAAGGGTGAGAGTGCGTATAATACATGGACTCAACATTAGTCATAAAGAACTCATATACTTATTGCAAAAATCTAGAAGTTATCAAAGCAAAGTATTACGCGCATGCTCCTAGGGTGATAGATTGGTAGGAAAAGACCATCGCCCGTCCCCGACCGCCACTCATAAGGAAGACAATCAATAAATAAATCATGCTCCGACTTCATCACATAACGGTTCACCATACGTGCATGCTACGGGAATCACAAACTTTAACACAAGTATTCTTTAAATTCACAACTACTCAACTAGCATGAATTTAATATTATCACATCCATATCTCAAAACAATTATCATGCTTCAATCTTTTCTTAGTATTCAACACACTCAAAAGAAAGTTTCACAAATCTTGAATACCAAGCATATTATTATTAGGCAAATTACCATGCTATTAAGAGACTCTCAAAATAATTTAAGTGAAGCATAAGAGATCAATAGTTTCTTTAAAATGAATCCACCACCGTGCTCTAAAAGATCTAAGTGAAGCAGATAGAGCAAAATTATAACGCTCAAAAGATATAAGTGAAGCACATAGAGCAAAATTATCTAGCTCAAAAGATATAAGTGAAGCACATAGAGTATTCTATCAAATTTCAATTCATGTATGGCTCTCTCAAAAGGTATGTACAGCAAGGATGATTGTGGTATACTAAGACACAAATAATACAAGACGCTCCAAGCAAAACACATATCATGTTGGTGAATAAAAATATAGCTCCAAGTAAATTACCGATGGAAGTGGACAAAAGAGGGGATGCCTTCCGGGGCATCCCCAAGCTTTGACTTTTTGGTGTCCTTGGATTATCTTGGGGGTGCCATGGGCATCCCCAAGCTTAGGCTCTTGCCACTCCTTGTTCCATGATCCATCAAAAGAATTCACCCAAAACTTGAAAACTTCACAACACAAAACTCAAAATAGAAAACTCATGAGCTCTGTTAGCGAAAGAAAACAAAAGACCACTTCAAGGTACTGTAATGAACTAATTCTTTATTTATATTGGTGTTAAACCTACTGTATTCCAACTTCTCTATGGATTATAAACTATTTTACTAGCCATAGATTCATCAAAATAAGCAAACAACACACGAAAAACAGAATCTATTGTGAATCACTTCATAACATACTTCATTGCAATTTTCAGATTCACGAATTTCAAGCAAAACTTCATAAAGATAATCTAGTGCACAAAACTCACTAGCAGTTGGTTCAACATAACTGGATCTCTTAAAAAGATTAGCAAGCGGATGAGGATCCATAAATCTTAGGTTCTCTGTTTAGTAATAAATAAATGACTATTCCAACCATACGAGCAAAAAAGAGGCAAATAGAGAGGGAGGATAGAGAGAGAGAGATGGCGAATAAAATGGCAAGGGTGAAGTGGGGGAGAGGAAAACGAGAGGCAAATGGCAAATAATGTAATGCGAGAGATAGGGATTGTGATGGGTACTTGGTATGTTGACGTTTTGCGTAGACTCCCCGGCAACGGCGCCAGAAATCCTTCTTGCTACGTCTTGAGCTTGCGTTGGTTTTCCCTAAAGAGGAAGGGATGATGCAACAGAGTAGCGTAAGTATTTCCCTCAGTTTTTGAGAACCAAGGTATCAATCCAGTAGGAGCCCACGCTCAAGTCCCTCGTACCTGCACAAAGCGATAGCTACTCGCAACCAACGCGATTAGGGGTTGTCAATCCCTTCACTGTCACTTACGAGAGTGAGATCTGACAGATATAATATTTTTGGTATTTTTGGTATAAAGATGCAAAGTAAAAGGTAAAGGAAAAGTAAAAAGCAAAACAAGATTAATGTGATGGTGGTTGATACGATGAGAATAGACCCGGGGGCCATAGGTTTCACTAGTGGCTTCTCTCAAGAGCATAAGTATTCTACGGTGGGTGAACAAATTACTGTTGAGCAATTGACAGAATTGAGCATAGTTATGAGAATATCTAGGCATGATCATGTATATAGGCATCACATTTGTGACAAGTAGATCGAAACGATTCTGCATCTACTACTATTACTCCACTCATCGACCGCTATCCAGCATGCATCTAGAGTATTAAGTTAAAACAGAGTAACGCCTTAAGCAAGATGACATGATGTAGAGAGATAAATTCATGCAATATGAAATAAAACCCATCTTGTTATCCTCGATGGCAACGATACAATACGTGCCTTGCTGCCCCTTCTGTCACTGGGTAAGGACACCGCAAGATCGAACCCAAATCTAAGCACTTCTCCCATGGCAAGAACTACCAATCTAGTTGGCCAAACCAAACGGATAATTTGAAGAGACTTGCAAAGATAACCAATCATACATAAAAGAATTCAGAGAAGATTCAAATATTATTCATAGATAGACTTGATCATAAACCCACAATTCATCGGTCTCAACAAACACACCGCAAAAAGAAGATTACATCGAATAGATCTCCACAAGAGAGGGGGAGAACTTTGTATTGAGATTCAAAGAGAGAGAAGAAGCCATCTAGCTACTAATTATGGACCCGAAGGTCTGAGGTAAACTACTCACACTTCATCGGAGGGGCTAGGATGATGTAGAAGCCCTCCGTGATGACGGCCCTCTTCCGGCGGAGCTCCGGAACAGGCCCCAAGATGGGATCTCGTGGATACAGAAAGTTGCGGTGGTGGAATTAGGTTTTTGGCTCCCCTTCTGATTGTTTGGGGGTACGTGTGTATATATAGGAGGAAGAAGTACGCCGGAGGAGCAACGAGGGCCCCACGAGGCAGGGGGCGCACCCTCGTGACCGCCTCTTTTGTTCCTTGGACTAGGGTCCATGTCTCCTAGATCACGATCGGTGAGAAAATCACGTTCCCGAAGATTTTATTCTGTTTGGACTCCGTTTGATATTCCGTTTCTTCGAAACACTGAAATAGGCAAAAAAACAGCAATTCTGGGTCGGCCTCCGGTTAATAGGTTAGTTCCAAAAATAATATAAAAGTGGAAAATAAAGCCCAATATAGTCCAAAACAGTAGATAATATAGCATGGAGCAATCAAAAATTATATATACGTTGGAGACGAATTAGTTATAAAGAGAACTCACCATGTGAATTCCCTCGATTTAAATGGATCAAAGATCCATGCCATTTATTTAGTTGAGTTTTTAAAAAGGTTGCAAGAGGACATGATGCAATGCACATGATGCAAAAAAAAAAGAATGCAACGAACCAAAGAAATCACACGATGAATCTCGGAAATCATGGAAGGCATCTGAAGCTCCGTTCTTGGGGCGTTACAACACTCCACCACTACAAGAGGATCTCGTCCCGAGATCTAAGGATGGGACCAAAGAGAAACGGAAGAGGAAGAGAAGAGGTAAAACTAAGTTGCTTCTTCGACAAATGAGTGAAAACCACGAACCTTGAGATGTTAAACCATTTTGAGAAAAGAATACAGCAGAGAAGATCAAAGTTGAAAACATTCCGTTAGAAAAGAGGAACAAGGAAGAACAAATTCGAACAGCACTCCGGTTGAAAAGAGATGCAAGACTTGATAAGATGAAAAGAACTCGAAAAGAGAACACGACACTCCGGTCAAATGGATAAGCACGAAAAAGAACACGATCCTCACAATTCGAGATGATGAATGAAGAGAGAAACATCACAATGCCTCCGGAAGAAAGAAAGAATGGAATGAAATGAACGGAGGGAAAAACAAGATCTTGAGAGAGCACGCTTAGAACAAATGCTAGAACGGAGTTGTTGGATTATCAACAACGAAAGGATAAGCTTGACGTGGGCTAATGGAAAACATCTCAAAACTGAGGTGAAATTCTGCCACTAACGAGAAAAAAACACAATTGCTTGCTTGAGATCAACGAAGAGAAGGTAACTTCATTCACCGAGAGGATAGGAGAAAACTTGGATCATTGATAAGCACCAAAATAGCAACATTCCTTAGGGAAGGATTTTGGTGAAATATAACCCAAGATAATTCAATGAAGAGATTGATGGATCTAAAATACCTCATTCTTGATAACTTGTGAATCATGAAACACGAAGGGAAATTATCAAGAATGACATAACACCACCTTAAAAGATAAGGTAGAAAGAATTGCACTACGGAATGCAAGATGAAGAATGTTTGAACTCCTCAAAAGAATACATGCGTTGAGCACCATGTTTATTTGAGAGTATAGCTTGGTGGATCTGAACTTTGAAAGAGATCTTGAAGAACAATTGAAGAATGAAAAGAATCCTTGATGGACCACCATGTAGAAAACTCTCGAATAACTCCGGATAGATAAAAAGAAGGTCACAAGGAAAGGAAGCTTGAGAAGAATAAGATGAATCCTTGCATTGATTAGATGGAGCTTCGCGACGAGATAATGCGGAAAACTTGGAACTCCAGAAAAGAAAAGATGAAGCATCTCGAATCGAGTAATGTGACATGATGAAGAACTCTGGAAAGAAGAAACTAGATCACTTGGATGAAACAAGAATAAGAATTATGTTATGTGTATCCTTCACCAATTTAAATTGATGACAAGCAACGGATTTGGCGTACTACTTATTCTCGTAGAAAGTATTAAGAGAGATATAGCGCAAACTTGAATAAGGTCTTGATGGAACCACCAGTGGGATTTGGAAACAACGAATGAATTGATATGAGAACATAGGAAGAGGAATCTTGAACAAACCACAGTAAGAATTGAAAATGAAAGTAGCAAAGGCACAATTCACCGGGAAGACTTGGAAAACGAATGAAGATACTTGAGGGGATTTGATACAAGAGAACGAAGAGATCACGAGCTGATTAGAGAATACTTGAATGAAGCACCAGTAAGATTTGGAGAAAGAGAGATGAATGCTGAGAATGAATAATTCCGAGATGAAGGGCTCCGGAGAATCAAACTGAAAGGACTCCTGGATTGCTTTGAATGGTTGAAAAGAATTCTCACAATCGAAAACAATTATGAGAGGATGGCATCAAGCTAGAACCATGAATCTTTGGCAGAACGGGTAAGGATTTAAGAGGAACTCCTCTTTGGTCTTCAAAATCCGAGAATGACGATGAGAAACACCACCATGGATTTGTTGAGGCACTTCGGAAAGAAAATTAGAAAGGTTGAACCAACGATGAAAATAATTTGAAATATCTTGGAGAAAGACATTTGACTGATGATAATTCATTCTTACGTCAAACTTGGAGAAGAATTTGAGAGTAGATCTGGAAAAATTAGAAGAGTCAGGTAAGATCCTGGGAAAAGACATGTGGGTTAGGGCCCACTCAAAAGATACACTGTTGAATGATTACTTGAAAGAGAGATTGCACAGGTTGAATTAAATGGCTTGAATGAGATAACATCCTCAAAAGAACTTGAGCGAATTGAGAATGGAAACTTGAATCTTCTGAGATATCTTCAGCACTCTGGAAACAATTGAATAGCGAGAAGTGGATGATTAAGAGGTGCACCGGCATGAGAAATGCTTGAAGCGAGGAAGGGGATAAGATCAACACCTACAACTTGAATTGAATCCACCGGAAAAGAATACGCTAATGAAGAATGATAAACTTGAAGCTTCCTTAATATCTTCCCGATAAGAACATAGAAGAAAAGGATGAAGAGACTTCACATCAATAAGATGGATATTTGATTAAGAAATCTGAGTCCTTGAAGAAAAAGGATGGGAGGGCGGGAAAACAAAGGCAACTTGGGCAGACGGAAAAGATACCATTGAGAAAACTTAAAGTTGATCTTGCGGATGTTGAAAATGATCAGATCCACTTGAAGGGAAGCACATCGGTTGAAAAGGATTGACAAAACATTCTCGACGATCAAGAAGGCTTAGTATCCACATAGAAATATGAGAACACCGCTTAGGAAAGTTATAGAATCAACACTAGACTTCGAAGCAACTCGAATACCACAAACCAAAACAAAATAAAGATTGGCTTGCAAAATAAGCCGGAAACAAACATATGATAGATCCCATATCGTATCATGTGTCTCTTGGAAAGATATCCTACGAGATACTTGAATTCCCACTTATAAACTCCCGAAACCTTCTGGTTATGCAATCAGGTGTTGGGGATACAGGGGAAGCATAATATCTCATCCAAACTAACAATCCCTACATCCAGCTGTATCCATCCTTCAACACATAACCAAGAAATCTTCGGAAATCATGTACGTCAACCTTCAAAAAGCATCCGTTATACGAGTAATGGCAATACTCCCGAACTCCCGCCCAAGTACTGGGTGGCGTCGAGGTTATCTCACCAACAACTGCATAAAAGAGATTTTCGATGTCGGCGAACTCAGGTATTCCAAAACTGCAACGATAAATTGTGATGACAACACCTTGGAGCTCAACTCCCCGGGACAGTGCCACAACCCCTAAATGTCAGGGCACCAAGAACAATGTTCTCGTCATAAGACTATCAGAACGATTCCAAGATACCCGCGTGATCCTAAAAAAATCGTGAAATTGGAGGAGAGGAGAGTCAAAACTTCTACGCCAGGAGGCCTCACTAGAGCGACAAAGGGACAAAGGAGTAAAAAGAATCCAACTCTCCGATATATATAATCCTAAGACTCAAAAACAATTTGTTCTAGACTCAACAACGTCAGCGATTCGATCAAGCAGGGGGCTCCTAAGTCGGGGATGGCTCTGATTACCAACTTGTAACACCCACAATGCGGCTATATCTCCCACGTGTCGGGGCACGACTTAGAGGCATAGACGCATGGTAGGCTTGTCGCAAGAGGGGTAATCTTTACACATCCCATGTACTAAATAAGAAAGGGATAAGGAGTTGGCTTACAATCGCCACTTCACACAATACATAAATAAAACCATACATCATCCAAAGTACAATCAAAGGTCCGACTGAGGAACCAAAATAAAGAAAGACAACCCCAAATGCTAGATCCTCGATCGTCCCAAACTGGGCTCCACTACTGATCAACCGGAAAAGACGCATAAACAACGATCAAGATCTTCATCAAGCTCCCACTTGAGCTCGGTTGCGTCACCTACACTGGTATCATCGGCGCCTGCAACTATTTGGAAGTATCTGTGAGTCACGAGGACTTAACAATCTCACACCCACGAGATCAAGACTATTTAAGCTTATGGGTAGGATAGGGTAATGAGGTGGAGCTGCAGCACTAAGCATATATGGTGGCTAACATACGCAAATAAGAGCGAGAATGGAAGCAACACAACAGTCGTGAAGCTAGAAGTGATCCTGAAACTACTTACGTTCAAGCATAACACAAGACCGTGTTCACTTCCCGGACTCCACCGGAAAGAGACCATCACGGCTACACACGCGGTTGATGCATTTTTTAATTAAGTCAACTGTCAAGTTCTCTACAACCGGATATTAACAAATTCCCATCTGCCACATAACCGTGGGCACGGCTTTCGAAAGTTTAAACACTGCAGGGGTGTCCCGACTTAGCCCATCACAAGCTCTCACGGTCAACGAAGGATATTCCTTCTCCCGGAAGACCTGATTAGTCACGGAATCCCGGTTACAAGACATTTCGACAATGGTAAAACAAGACCAGCAAAGCCACCCGATGTGCCGACAAATCCCGATAGGAGTCGCACGTATCTCATTCTCAGGGCACACCGGATGGGCAAGATGTTGGGTTGCCATAGACCCTGGTTTCCCAAGGGGCGCAGGACATCGCCCAGTTTGGACCAACACTCCGAGGAGCACTGGCCCGGGGGTTTAAAATAACGATGACCCTTGAGTCTGCAGAACCCAAGGAAAAAGGCTTAGGTGGCAAATGTTAAAACCAAGGTTGGGACTTGCTGGAGGATTTTTATTCAAAGCGAATTGTCAAGGGGTTCCCGTAACACCCAACCGCGTAAGGAACACAAAATCAAGGAACATAACACCGGTATGACGGAAACTAAGGCGGAAAGAGTGGAACAAAACACCAGGCATAAGCCCGAGCCTTCCACCTTTTACCAAGTATATAGATGCATTAAAGTAAATAAGATATAATAATGATATCCCAACAATATCCATGTTCCAACATGGAACAAACTTCATCTTCACCTGCAACAAGCAGCACTATAAGAGGGGTAGAGCAAAAGCAGTAACATAGCCAAACACTGGTTTGCTAGGAAAGGTGGGTTAGAGGCTTGACATGTCAATATGGGAGGCATGATAAGCAAGTAGTAGGTAGCGCGACATAGCGATAGAGCGAACAACTAGCAAAGCAAAGATAGAAGTGATTTCGAGGGTATGGTCATCTTGCCTGAGATCCCGCAAGGAAGAAGAACGAGTCCATGAAGAACACAAACGGGCGTAGTCGAACGCATCCTCACAACTCCAGAACGAAACCAAAGCTAACGAGAGAAGTAACCCGGAAAGAAGCAAGCAACATAGTAAACAACCATCACATAAACATAGCATGATGCACAACCAAGTATGATGCATGTTCGGTTTAAAGAAGCATGGCATGGCAAAGTGCACAGACAAAACTACAAGTTAAGTGGAGCTCAATATGCAACGAGTTGCATATTGACGAAACACAACATCAATTATTTAGTTCACTCCCGGATATGTACCAAAAAAAATTAAATGTTCTTAACATGGCAAGAGGTGAAACATGAGTAAAATACACAGTTAGGCATTTTAAATGAGACCGAAAACATCAAACAACAATTCCGGTATATCCTCATGTGCATTAGCAATTTAACGCAACAATAATTTTAAACATTTTAAATGTTATTATCATGATGCAGATGACATGCTCAAGTTTATGCAATTTTATGAAAATGTTGACATGAGCATATTATGAAGCATTTGTCACCGTGGTGGAAACGAAAGGGGTCCTGATACGTCTCCAACGTATCTATAATTTTTGATTGTTCCATGCTATATTATATCCTGTGTTCGACATTATTGGGCTTTATTATACACTTTTATATTATTTTTGGGACTAACCTATTAACCGGAGGCCCAACCCAGAATTGCTGTTTTTTTGCCTATTTTAGGGTTTCACAGAAAAAGAATATCAAACGGAGTCCAAACGGAATGAAACCTTCGGGAACGTGATTTTTGGAACGAACATGATCCAGAGGACTTGGACCCTACGTCAAGCAATCAACCAGGAAGGCACGAGGTGGGGGGCACGCCTACCTCCCAGGCTCGCCCTCCACCCCCGTGGGGCCCACGTTGCTCCACCGACATACTCTTTCCTCCTATATATACCTATGTACCCCCAAACTACCAGATACGGAGCCAAAACCCTAATTCCACCGCCGTAACTTTTTGTATCTACGAGATCCCATCTTGGGGCCTTTTTCGGAGCTCCATCGGAGGGGGTATCGATCATGGAGGGCTTCTACATCAACACCATAGCCTCTCTGATGAAGTGTGAGTAGTTTATTTCAGACCTACGGGTCCATAGTTATTAGCTAGATGGCTTCTTCTCTCTTTTTGGTTCTCAATACAAAGTTCTCCCCCTCTCTTGCGGAGATCTATTCCATGTAATCTTCTTTTGCGGTGTCTTTGTTGAGATCGATGAATTGTGTGTTTATGATCAAGTTTATCTATGAACAACATTTGAGTCTTCTCTGAATTCTTTTATGTATGATTGGTTATCTTTGCAAGTCTCTTTGAATTATCAGTTTGGTTTGGCCTACTAGATTGACCTTTCTTGCAATGGGAGAAGTGCTTAGCTTTGGGTTCAATCTTGCGGTGTCCTTTCCCAGTGATAGTAGGGGCAGGAAGGCACGTATTGTATTGTTTCCATTGAGGATAACAAGATGGGGTTTATATCATATTGTATGAGTTTATCCCTCTACATCATGTCATCTTGCTTAAAGTGTTACTCTGTTCTCTTGAACTTAATACTCTAGATGCATGCTGGATAGCGGTCGATGTGTGGAGTAATAGTAGTAGATGCAGGCAGGAGTCAGTCTACTTGTCTTGGACGTGATGCCTATATACATGATCATACCTTGATATTCTCATAACTATGCTCAATTCTGTCAATTGCTCAACAATAATTTGTTCACCCACCGTAATACTTATGCTCTTGAGAGAAGCCTCTAGTGAAACCTATGGCCCCCGGGTCTATTTTCCATCATATTAGTCTTCCAATACTTAGTTATTTCCTTTGCCATTTATTTTACTTGCATCTTTATCTCTCTTTATCATAAAAATACCAAAAATATTATCTTATCATATCTATCAGATCTCACTCTCGTAGGTGATCGTGAAGGGATTGACAACCCCTTTATCGCGTTGGCTGCAAGGAGTTTATTTGTTTGTGTAGGTGCGAGGGACTCGTGCGTGGCCTCCTACTGGATTGATACCTTGGTTCTCAAAACACTACAAAAAAAGACACATCCATGACATTTTGGGCCGAATGAAATTTTTTTCTGTCATACATATGCCACTTCTATGACGATAGTTGTGACAATACCCGGTATCATCATAGATGTGGTGGGCTCCTACTACTATGACAAAAAATCATGACAGAAAATGGGCTTTTCGTCCTGGGCGGGCTGGAGACGCAGCTGCATGACATTCTTTGGGCCGTCCATGACGGAAAAAACCGTGGTAGAAGCGAGGGGGAGGAAAATTTAGGGGAGTTCCCGGTTACGGTGGGAGGTCGGGGGCCGAGCGATGCGCGTTTCTCTTGTACACGTACGCACGTGTGTGCGAGGCGTTGGCTCTAACTGAACCCGAGCGAGGCATTGATCTCTAACTGAACCGGAGCGATTGCACTGCAGGCTACGCGTTACTGAACCCGAGCGATCGATCGATGGCTGTTAACTGAACCCGATCGAGCGATTCCTTCGCTACTGCTGCTAACTGAAGCCGATCGATGCTTCCTCTGGG
>NC_041382.1:502748157-502769182 GCF_002162155.2 Triticum dicoccoides | reverse complement strand
GACCCCGTGGTGTGGTGGAGGGTTGGATGAACAGTAGACGGTGGAGGGGTGCCCGTGGAGGGGTGGTTGAACAGTAGTCGGTGGAGTAGCGCGCGGTGGAGGCTGGATGAACAGGAGCCCATGGAGGCTGGAGGAGGTCGACGGTAGCCCGTGGAGGCTGGAGGAGGTCGATGGTGGAGATGAACAGTATCCCGTGGAGTCTCGTTTTGTGGTACGCCACACCCCTCCCGATGAACAGGACCCCCGTTTCGACCGTAGCGCTCCAACACAAGTCCGTTTCGTCCGTTTTGCGGTATGCCACACCCCTCCCAATCAACAGGACCCCCGTTTTGACTGTAGGAGGTCTGTTTCCTCCGTTTTGCGGTACGCCATACCCCTCCCGATCAACAGGACCCCTGTTTTGACCGTAGGAGGTCCGTTTCCTCTGTTCTACGGTACGCCAGGCCTCGTTTCCATCGCCTGTTCCTTCCAAGCCCTCCCGATGAACATGAGCACGCATTCCGTTTCGACCCAGCCGGTTGGCTCCCACGCATTTCGTTGCCTCCCGATGAACACGACGCATTCTGTTGCCTCCCCATGAACACGACACATTCCGTTGCCTCCCCATGAACACGACGCATTTCGTTGCCTCCCCATGAACACGACGACAATGTTGTTTCTCCGTTCCTACCCAGCCATGTACACGAGCCCTGGCTGTACGTATGCGCGAGTAGGCGTTCGAGACCCCGCCCGTATGTACACATACGTGGCCGTATTTTATTTCTTGCACCCTGGCCGCTGTACGTACGTGTACATGCTACGTGCGCGCCTCTACTACGACACGTGCGCGCCTCTACATCGACCAGTATGTACGTACACGTTCGCGACTAGAATGACAACGCTATGTATGCTTCGACCAGGTGGGTCCCGACTGTCACGCACTTCCTTGCGTGCGAAGATGCAGCTGGTGGGTCCTAGCAGTCAGGGGGGCGAATCATTTTTTTGCCCGGACGCACTTCCTTGCGTGCGAAGGTGTAGCTGGTGGGTCCCAGTAGTCAGGGGGAAACGTTTTTTTTTGCGAAATACGGTGGCCCGTCCGGTGGGTCCCCGCTATCAGGTGTACGAATAATTATTTTGCACGTAATAAGGAGGCACTTCCTTGCTGCGGCTGTGGACCCAGCTGTCAGCCTCTCCAGGTATAGTCCATGTCCGATGAAAGCCGTTCCTTGACCACGTTGACCACGCCGCGCCGAGAGCACCAGGGCGGTGGACGACGGCGAGGCCTAGGAAGGGGACGACGCGGAGTCGGGGAAGACGCGGCAGTGGATGCCCACGTGTAGAGGAGTACGAGGGTTCACTAGTTCGCTGCGGTGTGAGGCTGCCGTCACCGTAGAATAACAGGGGGTGTGAGTGAGTAGAGGGATGGCCTGGCCAGCGGTGGGAGTAGTAGGGGCGGTGAGGCCTCCGCCGCATCGTAGCCGGCCATGGGAGGCAGGAGCACGAGGCATGACCGGCGCTGGTTTGGGCGGCTGGAGCAAGAAGACCAGAGGTTGAAGAAGCACTACGGCCGTTGGATGGACATCGTACGGTCACTGGAGCTAGAATCGTGCATATTGACTAAGTTGACAAAGCCCTCCGTCCCCGTCAACTTAGTAGGCCCACAAGTCAGCCTACCACTATACTGGGTCCCAGCTAACAGGGGGAGTATTCATTTTTTTGTGCGTAATAAGGAGGCACTTCCATGCGTGCGAAGATATAGCTGGTGGGTCCGAGCTGTGAGCGGCGGTAACATTTTTTGTGTGAAATACAGAGGACCTTTCGATGGGTCCCTGATGTCAGGTGGAGGAATCATTATTTTGCGCATAATAAGGAGGCATTTCCTTGCATGCGGCAATGGACCCAGCTGTCGGCCTCTCCACGTACAGTCCACTTCAGATGCATGTCGGTCGTTGACCATGTTGACCAGGCCGTGTCGAGAGCACCAGGGCGGTGGACGACGGCGAGGCCTAGGAAGGGAACGACACGGAGGCAGGGAAGACTCGGCAGTTGTTTCCCACGCGGAGGGTAGTACGACTGTACGAGGGTTTATTGGTTCGTCTGCCGTCGCCGGAGAATAACAGCAGGTGTGGGTGAGTAGAGGGATGGCTAGGCCAGCGATGGGAGTACGGTGGGGCGGTGAGGCCTGCACGGCAGCACAGCCGGCCATGGGGAGGAGGGAGCAGGCAGTCCCGCCGGCGCTTGTTTGAGTGGCTGGAGCAGGAAGAGCAGAGATTGAAGAAGCACGACGGCCGTTTGATGGACATCCAACAGTCACTGCTTGTGCGTCAACCTTTTTTTAGGAAAGCCTCAAATCTGTGGAAAACAGCATACAACCCATCTGCCATTATTTCTAATAATTTACAACCCATTTGCTAATTCTTAATGTTTTTTTGGAGCCCATATTCTTTTTGTTAGCATTACAGCCCGTATTGTGGCCACGGTTAAAAAATTATATGAAATTTTGCATATTTTGGTGCGGGCCGAACTGTTTTTAATCCCGAAATTTCGACTCACATTCAAACTGATTTTAAAAATAAATGTATATCAATATAAACTCCAACAAATTCTCCACAAATAAAAATTAATGTAATTTGAAATCTCAAAATGAAAAAAAGATATTTGAAACTAATTGCCGGTTTGATGTGTTTTAAAAATGTACAGCCCATTTATCATTACTGATAGTTCATTTTCGCGGCCAGCTGAATGAAGCTCTCCTCATCTTGAAAGATTTGCAGCCCAACAGGCCTGACAAAGCGACTTACTTGGCAAATCACAAAAAAACTGGGTTGTCGCCCTGGACCCAGCTGTCAGCCTCTCCACGTACAGTACTCTTTCGATGGAAGTTGGTCGCTGACCACATTGACCACGCCGCGCCGAGAGCACCACGGCGGTGGATGACGGCGAGGCCTAGGAAGGGGACGACGCGGAGCCGGGGAAGACGCGGCAGTGGATGCCCACGCGGAGAGGAGCACGAGGGTTCACTGGTTCGGCTAAGGTGTGAGGCTGCCGTCACCGCAGAATAACAGGGGAGTGGGTGAGTGGAGGGATGGCCTGGCCAGCGGTGGGAGTAGTATGGGGACGGTGAGGCCTTCGCGGCGGCACAACCGGCCACGGGAGGCAGGAGCATGCGGCACGACCGGCGCTGCTTTGGGTGGTTGGGGCAAGACGACTAGAGGTTAAAGAAGCACTACAGCCGTTGGATGGACATCGTTGACCACGCCGCGCCGAGAGCACCAGGGTGGTGGACGACGGTGAGGCCTACGAAGGGAACAACACGGAGCCGGGGAAGACACGACAGTGGTTGCCCACGCGGTGGAGAGTACGAGGGTTGACTGGTTTGGCTGCCGTCGCCGGAAAATAACAGGAGGTGTGGGTGAGTAGAGGGATAGACAGGCCAGTGATGCGAGTATGATGGGGCCGTGAGGCCTGCCTGGCAGCACTGCCGGCCATGGGAGGCGGGAGCAGGCGGTTCCGACGGCGCTGGTTTGGGCGGCTGGGGCAGGAAGATCAGAGACTGAAGAAGCACGATTGCCGTTAGATTGACATCTAACGTTCTGACGCTGGTAGAGTCGATTGTTGACTAAGTTTCTTTTTTGAGAAACCTTGTGTACGCATGAACTTAGTAGGCCCACAAGTCAGCCTCCAAATATGTGGCAGACAACATAAAGCCCATTTGTTATTTTTTATAATTTGGAGCCCATTTGCTAATTCTTAAGCAATTTATTACAGCCCATTTTCTGCCCAGGACCACGGTCAAAAAGTTCAACCTTGTTTTGCATATTTCGGTGGAGTCCGAACTGTTGTAATCCCGAAATGATAAACATTTTTTTAAGAACTTATTGATTTGCCAAAAAAATCGTTTTGTTTTTGTAAGCAAATAAGACGTGGGACAATTGAGTTGGTTTAAGGGAAAACCAGTGGTAAAAAAATCAGCGCTGGGTGGGAAAAAACAACAAAAATAAGGATGTAAATATGAAAAGGGAATTTTATGTGTTTTGAATATAATGATACGTGTATATGAACTAGTAAAACTATAGGTAGAGATTAGAAAACGGATGTAGGACATGCGTTTCAAGAGGATAATAGAATTGGGTTGTGTGTTTGATTCAGTGAAAAAAACTGCCTGCGGATGTTGTAAGACAAAATATAACTAACGCTGGCGGGCCAGAGGCCAGTAGATACCTACTGGATCTTTGTGCCCCGTTGTCATCATGGGCTGGCCCTGTTAAAAACAAAACCAACCCTGGGCAGTCTACAACCCAGTTGAAACTTGCTCGACCTGAAAAAACAATATACGTGCTCAATAAACGAGAGAATTCTGCAAGTACAGACTGATAACTAGGATGCAACATGGATATTGTTTTTTTATCGTGATAATAAGTGCATGCACTTGTTTCAAAAAAATTTGGAGAACTGGGAATTCAAACGGCGGGTGCTTATGCTACCCATCAAATAAAAATCAGGTGCCTGAAAATTCATTTCGAAACAAATGATTCAGCTTTATATCCACGTCGACCCTCGGCATGATGGTTGGAAGCAAATGCAAGTTCATACCAAAAGATCGTTAACAACAATACCAACTTGCGGACGACAAGGTAGTACAACTACGAATACCAAACTAACTTATAATCTTTTTACTCCTGGCCCTAGTGTTCCTCTGGTAGAAAATCTTACAGAGGACCAGCTCCCGCTCCTTCTCTTGCTCCAGGTCCCCGAGGTGGTACTGGTGCATCACCCAGTTGGTCCTCTACTGGTCAAAGTTCTTGTTGGTGTGCAGCACCAGAACCTTTTTTGCTGCCCGTCTGCCGGCCGTTGACCATCACCGGCAAGGTATTGCCGGTCTTGTGCCACATCGCGTGCATGCCACACTCCGACTGTATCTTGCAACGCGTCCACGTGCCCCTTTTGAACGCCATGGAATTACTAGTTTATTTCCTATAGCCCGCTGACTCAGCTCTATTGTACTTGCTCTAATAATGCAAGAAACCACTAAATTGCCAAGAAACTACTACCACTTGCATACGTGGCAGACTTAAGATAAGACTACCTTATCAACCATTTTACATGCTCTTACCAACAAAAATCCTCGAGTGACCTCCTACCTCCGGCCCGTCCACCTAGTCATCCTCGGCCATGGGACGCAGCTACCGCCGCCGGCAGAAGGTGAGGTCAAAACCGCCGGCGGTGCGGAGCCCATGTTGTGGCAGCCCGGATGCCAGCTCCGTCTGGCGCTCGCGGCCGCTAACTAGCCAAGATAGCTCCATCCAGCTGCTTGTCTGCAAGGTTTGCTAGCTAGATTGGCACGGCAACGCGGCGGTTTGCTCGCGCGCGCCACGCTAAGGCCAACCATCTGGCTTTAGCAAAGGCCAGTGCAGTGGCTTGCTCGCTCGTGAGTCACGCTCGGGCCAGCCTGCCATCTCGTGCGGAGGCCAGTGCGGCGTCCGGCCCGTCCGGCGGAGCGACGGCCAACTCGCTCATCACCGGCGCCACCGACGAATACACATCAGTACTGTTTGAAGTAATGTTCAGGAAAAATAATGATTTGAGGGGGAATAACAGGATAGAAGGTCAGATGTGGGTCCCTCGTGTCAACGGTCAAACAAAATGTGTTGGTTTAAGTTGCCTCGTCAGCACGGACGTGTGGGCCAACCCTGTCATAAATGGGTTTAAACGAACCTAATCGGTAGGAGTACTAGGTAGTTTTTGGCGTGGATTAAGAAATTTTTGGTATGTTTTTGCTATTTTTTCTACAATAGATTCTTCCTAGGGCTTGTTGAAAGTGGTAGCTTTTTATTAAATACTCAACATATAGTAAGTAGGAGTGAAAGTTAAGCTTTGGAAGCCAATACGCAAGGCTAGTTACATAGTGCATATGTGTACATGATTGAAAGTAAATATCAACCATGAGTGACTAATATCTTGATGGAAAACTCGAAACTATGGAATACTAGGAAAAACAATGCATGGTTGGAAATACTAGCAATGTTCATGTCTGTTGCAACGAATCATAATTAGAATAATACTTATTCACAAACTTGGTACAAAACACTCTAATTTTGATATACATATGTCACTAGAGATATATTATGTTTCAATTAGAATATATTCCTTGGGCTGTTTTGGTGAGGTCAGGGAGGGATGTGGTTGGTTTTAAGATACTAATTATGGGTTTTTCTGCAAATTGGTAGACAAGTGGGATGTTGGTGAGAAAAGGCAACAACTTACCTCACAATAGTTAGATGTAGATCTAATGGTCAGAAACGACGGATGGCAGACACACCAGCATCACCAACTTAGTCTTGTGTAGGAGTACTAGCAAGATCCGTGCATTGCACGGAACATCAAGATGCATTTTTTTATAAAACACTTGTTGTGATTGACCCTTTCGGGAGTAATCCCATGTGTAAAAACTAATGATATCTTGAGAAATATGAGATAAGGTGAAGAGGAGTGGGGTGTGGTGGTGGTTGGTAGTCGGACTGAGCGGAGGCATGGGGATTGACGACGCCAGCAGCGGCCACCAGGCCAGTTTGTTCCAGAGGCTTCCTTTCTTAATTGGTCAACAATGAGGTTTGTTGGAGATAAGGATGAACGAGGGAAGGCCTTGTCTGCAAATGTGGAGAGGGGTGCGGGTATCTTTTAGTTTAATATCCATCCGTCAGATATAGATCAGATGGTCTATATTGCAAGATGGCACACGTACCATTGTCACCAACTCGGTTTTTTATAAGAGAAGAAATATAAGTATGGAGATACAAACGTATTATCGATACTTGCTTCCGTAAACTAGCATCTACATTCTATTCAACGCCTCGGCATGTGCGGCCTTAGCACAATGACTTCTCGACTGTGTAAAACAAAGATTTTCCCGTCGCCGACAAGGAGGGGGTGATGATGGCGCGCTTTTTGGCTTGCTCTAGCCCTAGTAGTCATACTAGGTGGTCTAAGCACGTGTAGATTTATTCTTTTTCACGTCTCGTGTTCGCCATACTGCCACGACTGTTGATGAATAGACGGTAAGTTATTCACAGGGAAACCCTTGTTGAGCGTGTTTGTGAGAGAGAGAGAGAGACAGTGTGCGTGTGTGATATGTTAGAGACTGAGGCAATGATAACAGATTCTTTGTGTCTATGTGTGTGGAGGATAGAGAGAGACATGTACATGGGGCTTTGTGTTGTGTAACATGGAGACACATATACATAATTAGAGAGTGAGTGTGTGACATACACATGCGGACATGAGGAGAGATGAGGATCCAGATAAATGGGTGTTTGTGTGTGTGTGTATTTGTGCACGCGTTTGTGTGTGAGAGGGAGGAGAGTGTATGTGGAGTAGAGAGACCACTGATGATGTAAACCTAGTATAAGGGAAGGGGGAATGGTGTGACATGTGTAGTAGTGAGATAGCACGGGTGCGGGCGGGGGGAGCAGACTATTTGGAAGAGACATCGAGTGTGTGTGTGGTAGAGGGGTGTGAGAGCGAGAAAAAGAGAGAGCTAGCGACAGAGAGAGAGAGGGAGAGAGGGGGGGCGAGAGGGGTCGTTTGTGTCCATAAATGGTGTATAGATAGGGAGACAATGTTGATGTTGTCCGAAATTGGCCTATGAATGGAGAAGCAAGGGACGCGAGTCATCGTGTGTGTGATAGGGACTTCATGAGAGATCCAGAATAGATGGTGTAGAGAACAATGTGCGAAATCGAGAACGATTATACATTAGGGAGCTATGCAAAGAGTCATGACATATATGTATACAGGGAAGGAGCTGGGGCGGGTCTGCATGTGGGAGAGATAGAAAGAGGAGAGTGGTGCACAAGGAGACAAAGTGTGCTTGTTTGCAGTGGGGGTGGTGTGTGAGGTGAGTGCGTGAGAACCACATAACTAGGGAGATAGACGTTTGGGGGCGACTTTTTGTGTTTATGGGAAATATACACTCTACATAGTGTGTGTGCTTGGGTAAGAGAGATAGCGGGAGACCTAGAGAGTGAGGGAAGAGATGTGTGCATGCCCGAGAGACAAAGTGATAGAGACCTATGTTGTGGTCCGGACTTTACAAGAGAGAGGGGTGTTAATGTGCTCGTGTGTTGGTGTTTGGGGGAGAGAACGACTTCTCTATGTGTGTGTGTGTGTGTGTGTGTGTGTGGTGGGGGGGGGGGTTGACTTCAGATAAAGAGTGAGGTGTCTATATTTGAGGGACTTTAGCATAATTGATATATTGTGCACTCATGGTTGATCAATTTGTTTCATAGTTTGTACTATGAGATAACGATACTTTTGAACATGCGTGATATACCTTGATGTACCAGAATTACAAACCTAAGATTGGAATTTTAGAATTCGACTCCATCATTAGCTTTTGTAATTCATTTAAATGGAGGTACATTTTTTAAGCCGGGATTTCGTGATTTCAAATTCATATATCAAACCTAGAGATATACACATACGGGCATGTTCAAACTTTATAATCATCCACTTTATTCATACACATACACATTTTTGCTTTTGTCATCATATTTAGGATAAACACATTTGGAATTTCATTTGAATTGGACCGTATGATGGTATTTGCTTGTAGTAGCTCAATGATCCATATTTGAATTGAATGGACATTCTAAGTTTCGAGTTGGAGACATTGATTTTCAAAACTTGCACATTTTTTTGCGTGCAAAACAAACAAATTGTTGGCCATGATATCATAGTCGGCCGTATGAGAGCAGAATACTTATAATTTTAGGCGCAAAAAGCTTTCAAACTTCCCGCTCACATCAAAATATCATGCGCCCAAAAGTTTAGCCCTGCGATATTCCTATTTTACCCCTGCCACATGAACGGAAAAGGGATGCTTTGGTAACTTCATTGTTTTCCCCTCTTTGCCCCCAACATTCTTCCCCAAAGCCCCTCCCCTTCCCCTCCCCGACCCCCAACCACGGCAAGCTACCAAATCTAGTCCTCCGCCGCAGCGGTGGACCTCACACCCCACCGGATCTACCTTCCGCACCTTGGAACCCCCAACTGCCAACTCACCACTTCACCGAAGCCGCTTCAGCGACTGGCTTGTCCACCGCTCCAGATCTCCTTGACCGCCATCATGGTCCACCGCATCGGATCTGCTTAACCGGCGCCTTCGTCCAATGCACCGGACCCGCTCCACGGACGCCATATTCAACTCCACCGACCCTGCTTTACCGACGCCGCAGCCTCATCAGGTTATTTCAATTTGTACTCCTTCAGTTTTTCTCTTTATCGTGCAACTGTTCACTTACGACAGATGAGCTTTCTTGTATGTCGACAGGCGCCGCAACCGTAGCACCGAGCCGCTTCAGTGACGGCGACAGACGACCCAAACTCAACCGCAACACGAGCACCATCAATGATCCTTAGCTATCAAGTATGACAACGATACCCATACGCCGCCGAGAATCAGGTACTATTATCCAACGGCCAGCGCCTACGTTCACTTTCCTACCATAAGCACCGCACCTTTGAATTTCTTCAGGGCATCATTCAGTTTTTCATGAGACGCGTTATTCTGCTTGCACCTGTAGGGCCATACTTCTGGCAGTGAACATGTTACATGTGCTAAATTACATACTAGTGCACATATAGTTAATATGCTTTAGTTTTGTTCTAATGCCACCTGTTGGTTCCATCAGACTGCTTAATGTTCTCTATGCTTAATTACACATCAACAAACTAGCATGTGGTTCCGTTGCTTTTTGTTTGTTTTACCCTACATTTTCTGATGCTAGCTATTACATCACTGCTCCGAGCCTCTGTTCATTACTTGTTTGTGTGTTCTTGATCTTCCCAAGTTGCATGACTAATTTGATGCTTCTATTAATTATGGAGCTGCCAACCCCATCAAGCAAAATATTTGTTCTTTTGGGGCTGGCACCTCGAACAAGCATAAAAATAGAGGGAAGCAGATATATTGCCGTGTATGCACACACCCATCTTTCATTAGTTTAGATGAACCATTGATGATCTATTCGGACCAGTGCATGCAATTAAAATTAATTTTACCTAAATAGATGGTGCAGAATAAACTATAACAACTAGATTTGCAACCACGGGATGCTAACGATATCTTCAAAGAACATTGCAACAGCAGCTAGGCTTCACAGCAACATATGGTAAGCCAGTGTGTTTTAGTACATGTGAAATGTAATGCGAGTGGGCCACTTTCTTGGCTTGTGCCCTCAACGTGTAATCCTACCGAATTACAAATAGTTCAGTTGTCTGCTTTGCTATATTGCTTGATTCGAATGCTTATTTGTTGTTACGCTATACCTGTGTTGGCCAATATGTCAGCAGTGCCTGCTGTACTATCGTAAAGAAATGCATGCCTATTTCATTTGAGTCCTTAACTTTTCCTCTCAACTTCATCACAAGACTGTCTTCGTAGTTTATATGAGGCCACACTGTTAAGTGCTTTCTCAGATTATTTCAACTGCTTACATGCCTTGGCAACTTAAATATAGCGATTGTACACTCCCTTTCAACTAGGAATGTAAACTGGGTCCCGTTTAATCCCGATTAAAGTCCACTAGTGGCATGATAGTTCAAAAGAGTTTTTCTTTTTTGAGGAAAATGAACTAGGGAGGTAGCAAAAACTAACTAGATGGGACTAGTGGATGTCGTTTATTTGCCACTTACATCCCTAGTTTCATCTTACCATTTTAATTTCTTTTCGGTTGATGCTGCTTCGAACCATTTAAATATAGTTTGCCATGCTCGGCAATAATTTGTCCGTCGTTTACCATGTAAGCTTACTGCCTGGATCATACAATAACTATCTCTTACTGATGTCCAACAGAGACCTTTCAGGATGCCGTTCACACTAGGACACAATGTACAACCCCAGAATCTATTTGTGGAAGCAGTGCGCCATCCATGTTACCAGATGGTAGCAGTTCAGAGGCAACACCGCCGGAGAGCAGTCTGAGCACATATATTATAGTGCTTGAGGCTCTACTAGAGGCAGAAAGAGATGGTGTGGCTGCCATGAATGAGGTAATCTTTATCTTGAGGCTGGAAATTACGGAATTATAGGCACGCATTATGCAAGCAACCCAAGAATTGGAGGAAGTAAGAATGTTGCATTTGAAGACGGAGGAGGTCCTGCTGTTTCTGCTATCTGAAGCCCAAGGTAATCCCGGTTCTTCTTTAGATACCAGTTGAAAGTGTCATTAGATTATTGTACTTGCATGTTGTGTCATGTCTCTGAATGGATTATGTTGCAAGACCCCCTATGTTGTCCATGTGTTGTAATGATCCGATTTTTTTAGGCGAGGTAATCCTCAGTACTTGTATGATTGACATAAGGTGAACTGTTTTTCGTGTGAGCATATTGTATTGGATGAAATAACTGTTTGACTCAGAGTGTATCCAACCTACTGAATTCGAATATCACGGCATTTCTAAATCATAATCATATATAAAGGTGGAATAAATCTTTGTTGTGGTTTTGAAGAAATAAATAACAAAACGTATAATTATCTGTGGATATTCGTAATCGAATACAAATTGGATTTGAATTTAGTTTGCCAGGTCCCAGGGCAAACGTGAATGCTAATTCTCCCAAGTTTTGAACGAAGTGGCTAAACACCCACTATAATTTGTGGGCTGCCCAAAGCAAGTGTTTGCGAGATGGAAATTACTGTCTACCCCTGACACTTGACATCCTTATCGACCGGATTTACACTGTTGTCGACAGGGGTAGACTAGTAACTTCAATCAGACGTGACACGATGGCCTCTGAGCCCATTCAGACACGGTGGGCGCCAAACGTGGGAGGCAAACACATTTGATTCAAGCTCGTCCGAAAGACATGTGTCTCTTCCTCCATTTCCCCATTCATACACAGTGGGCGGCAAAACAAACTCTCCTCGTTCGAAATCGATGTAGGCTAATATTTTAAATAGGGGCAGATGTGTAACTTCCATCAGACGTGACACAACCGCCCTACCTGTCAGCCCCGTTCATACACCGTGGGCGCCACCCATGGGCGGAAAAACACCCTCTCCTCGCTCGAAATAGTTACCGGCAAATATTTGGGAGATGCGAGATTACCGTCCTATCCCCAACCGACACGATTACCGAAATTTTAAACGGGGGATAAGTTCGTAGCTTTCCCCCATTTCAGAGAAGCGTGTCCCAAAGTTTGAGATCCCCCCTCCCCTCCATTTCCCCATTCATACACCGTCGGCGGCATGACAACTTCCGCACTGCGGCCAGCCTCCTCCGTCCGCCACCCCATCCTCCACCTTTCCGGAGCCGCTACCCCTACCCCATCGTCCACTGCAAGAGATGGATGTCTCTCATCCACAGCGCTGGACCAGGATCCTTTCATCGCCTCCTCTCGCTTCATCGGCGTTGTCGTCCACCTTGCCGTTGCAGCTCCTACGACCGCCTCGTCCACAGCAACAGGATATATCCCCCGACCCGGACGTCTGCCGTCTAAAGTCTTCTTCCCCGCCGCCGACAGCCATCGCACCCGCAGCACCCTCAACATATCAGCATAGGCCTACACGGCATCGCAAAAGAGGTGGTACTCTTCGATATGTGCTTAAGTTATTGATCTCACCCGGAAAATAGATCGTAATTTGTTTACTATACTTTTCTTGTCCGTACCAAATCGTAGTGGCTAGTTGAAAGCAAACATTGGTTGCGAAGTAGCTTTGTCCGGTTTGCACCTTCAGATCCGCCATGGCACGGGCAATATACTCGTAAAGCTTATGGTTTCCCCCCCCCCTTTATATTCACTACCATCATCGTAGGTGCTTCGTGTCGTGCTAGCACTGCTCCTCAAGACCTCAACCCAAAGCTTACGTGTTGAAATACGAATCTGATTTGATGCTCATATCACTAAAATAGAGAACGTTTAATTGGTCACCTAATGTTCCTATATTCATTTCGAAAAGGTGTGCGCCACCCATTGGTCCAGCTAGTTCCACTTTCCTGATTTTTCTCTTGATGCTTAGGGTTTTCCCCTTTTATCTACTCTACTATGCTCTGCGTAGGTGCTTTCTGTCATACTAGCATTACTCCACCCTTCAAGCTAAACAACACAACACTCAAAATTCGAAAGCTTAGTTGTTCAAATATGATTGTGATATGATACTAATATTAGTTAACTAACACATTTAATTGGTTAGCTAAAGGTCCCACTTGAGTTTCCAAATGCATGTCGTGACATATAGAGAGAGACATCATAATTGCATTTGTTGTCACTTGTTGACCGTACTTTCTTGTCCATACCAAATCTTAGTTGTTATTTCAAAGAAAACATCGGTTGCTAACTACCCTTTGCGCGGTTTGCAGCTTCAGATCTGCCATCCCACAGCCACGGTCAACACTGTACTTATCATGCTTATGTTTTCCCCATTTTATGATGACCACAATCAACCTACGTGGTTCGTGTCGTAATAGCACTGCTCCACCCATCGAGCTAAACAAGCTTAGTTGTACAGATTCATATATGATAATATTGCTGATATTAGTAAAACTGAGAGATGTTTAATTGGTTAGCTAAATGTTCCTACTTTAGTTTCAAAATGCATGTGAGCCACATATGGAGAGACCGGAAAGAATAGTATTTCTCTGTGCGCTCTGGTTCATCATGGGTGGCCAACCGACATTTTATTGAAAGACTTGTAATATCTTCAACTGCTTGCTCTTCTGATCTTCTTTAAGATGATACTCTTCTCTTGCGGTCGACTGGTCAGGTTGATTTGTTCTCCCTTAGTATATTTTGAATCTGTCAGGTCAGGTCGACTTGTTCTTCTTTACTATATGTTGAAGCTATCATCTGCGAAGTGTCATCACTTCTAGAGCTCTCATATTTTGAGTAGTAGGCCACATTATATTAATGCACACAACAAATTACAACATGCATGGCATTTTTTAAAAGAATTGCAGAGATAGCACAAAGGGGTTTACAGGGAGGCAGTATTGGATTAGAATCACTTCTGCATTACAAAGAAAATCTCACTTGTTTTTATGTTTTCATGCATGTCAGATATTGAACATTATCAAAATGAATATGAGAACGGGCGCACGAGAGGAATATTGCGGAATGATCCACTGGCTAACAAACTTGGCATGGTGGAGGATGGCCTATCTTATTCACCCATCAAGGTGCTTGCTCTAAGTTTGCAAAGTTGTATTGGTCGCACATATTTTGCATTTGACCTCTTGCATTACTTCTACTTTGTTACACCATCTGCTTAGTTTAAGCGTCATATATGAGTATATGCCATACCTATCCATTTTTTGTACCTATTCCATGTGTCGTCACACTATGTTTTTCCAGTCAAATGTTGTTCTTTCGTAATAGATGTCCAAAAGGAAGAGGGTGAGTGCAGATCCTCAAGGAGTACAAACTAGGTATTTGGAAAAGGTAGGGATACCTGTTAAATCAGATAGATCAGCAGCCACGGAAAACACAGGCCCAACTGTACCACACTTTACCCCTACTCTAGTGGCCAAACCCCTATTAGAACTGCTGGGAGCCCAGCGTCAGGTACTGTCTATGATATCAATTCAAAATTTGAACTCCTAAATTTCTGCCTGTGCCTTACCTTCTCTCTTGTATGAAAACTAATTTCAGATGAATCTCCTTGCTCAAAGGATCATACGATCTCAAAACAATAATGGGCTCTGCATTACTCTTGTCAGTACCTCTCTCCCTTTTGCCTTGTAACGCTGTACTTAATTAATTGCTATTTGGTTATGTATCATCAGTCTGCACCTGAGCTTCATTATCCTCTGTTTCTTCCAATATTATTTGATCTATATTTACTCTTTGCAAAATTTAGAATAATGGCAACACTTAAAACGAATTTTCTTCGAGGAATTTATTGAATTATCCTTCCATCAACATGGAGAATGGCTTTGTCCAGCCCATGTTAACATGTAATGTAAGTTCATCCTTCTCAAGCCTTCAAACTTTGTTCTAGTATAGATTTGGATAGGCATCATTTCCTCCACTGCTATTTGCTTTGCTGTTTACATCTGATTGGATGTTTGCAACAAGTGCCAGTTTCAAATTGTAGTTGTGAAAACATGTTCCTTATGCAGAACAGATCCATTTATTTGCTTATATAATTGTGAAACTTGTTACGTGTCTCCTTGTTTCTCTTTCAGACTCGTATCTCTTACGCCAGGCAGAACTTTAGGGAAGATAGTGAGCCAAACCATCTTGAGGACAGCGAGATGACCCCAAGGTCCTGTCTTGATGAAGACAGTGAGTTGAAGCTACTCACCAGCAGGTGTGAGACAACCTCTGTGCAGTCGCTGCCTCAATCAGTTCAACTTCTTCAGTCTCAACTTAAAGCGGAAAGGCTTGCTTCAGCTCAGCTCTGACTTGAAGTCAAAGATGCAATGAAGATGTCAGAGGACTGCCATGCGCACCATCATGCCTTAAATCTAGTGCTGATGCACCTATCGTTGACACAACTGAGGTCTACTCAGCTTCTTTGGTTGTTTGGGGGGGCGACCAGGCCAGGCCTAGTGCCTTCTGAAGTGCTCTCAGTTTTGTATATTCTTTTGTCGGCGCGTTTATTTGCACTGGTGGCGAATTTTGATGCCCAGTGGATGTAATATGTGTGATAGTCGTGATAGCCTAGCGTAAGTTGCTTGCTTATTTATTTCCTTGTTGTCTTGTTTATTTGTTTGCTTGTAGTCATTGCAGTTCTTTTTCCGCGGTTTTCTAGTGGCTGCAATAACCTATTTTTTAAAACTAGGCCACAATAACCATGGGCTAATATTTACTGTAGTGACACTAGGCCTCCTACGGGCCGTAGAAACAATGGGCCTTCTACGGGCCGTAGAAACAATGGGCCTTCTACGGGCCATATCATCAATGGGCCTTATACGGGCAGTATGATCGATTGGCAAAAGATGGGCCAATAACAGGCCGCATTATGGTCGTAAACGGGCTAGAGTTGGAATCGTCCGTTCATGGGCCGACTGAGGGAGTCCTGGATTAGAGGGTCTCCGGACAGCCGGACTATCTCCATTGGCCGGACTGTTAGACTATGAAGATACAAGATTGAAGATTTCATCTCGTGTCCGGATGGGACTCTACTTGGCGTGGAAGGCAAGCTAGGCAATATGGATATGGATATCTCCTCCTTTGTAACCGACCTTGTGTAACCCTAACCCTCTCCAGTGTCTATATAAATCGAAGGGTTTTAGTCTGTAGGACAACAACCATAACATACAATCATACCATAGGCTAGCTTCTAGGGTTTAGCCTCTCTGATCTCGTGGTAGATCTACTCTTGTACTACCCATATCATCAATATTAATCAAGAAGGACGTAGGGTTTTACCTCCATCGAGAGGGCCCGGACCTGGGTAAAACTTCGTGTCCGCTGCCTCCTGTTACCATCCGGCCTAGACGTACAGTTCGGGACCCCCTACCCGAGATCCACCGGTTTTGACACCGACATTGGTGCTTTCATTGAGAGTTCCGTTGTGTCGTCGCCACCAGGAAGGATGTCTCATCCCGTCTTTAAAGACGACACTATTGCTGAGGGAGCTTTGGCTATCGGCCAAACTCTTCGGCTAGGTGGTTTTCTTATGACCGCCTGTTCGGCCGCTGCACCGACGATGACTTCTCGGGTCATCGAAAGCAATCTTCACGTCAACTCGGAACTCGCCGAGCAGTTAGATCCAATGGAGCTATCTTCCCTGAACGAGCTCTTGGATCGCATCGCCGCCCTGGGAGTCGCTACAGACTACGATCAGATTGGGCCTAAACCCGATCTGAGAGAGATCAACTCTCCCCTGGTCACCCATCACGTTGCAGTGGTGGAGGAACAATGCGGCAACCCTTCATCTATCTTAAGGACTAGCTATGTCCGGATTCCCGATCCCTCCAAGCCGGATACCCGCGGAGGGGAGGACGTCACTCAAGGCCTGAACCTAGAATCAGGCAGGGGGCTAGATTTATCGGAAAACATCCAAGAATCCAAACTTTCGAGTTCGGAAACTCCTTGGCCCCTGAGTCTCAGATTGGGTAAGGATTTGGATTCAATTCCACCCACCCACCCAAACATACGCGATCTATCCCAAATTAGGCAAGAGCCCGAAGAAACAGTACACCATTACTGGGTCAGATTCCTCCTGGTCATGAACAGGATAAAGGACTGCCGCGAGGAAGACGCAATTTCATTCTTCTGCAATAATTGCACGGACAAGGGAATCCTCAACGCCATAAGTCGCTGCGAAATTACACGCTTTGCCGACTTGGTGTCCATAGTACGAAAGTACTGTGCGATGGAAAGCGCCTGGAAAACCGAAATAAAATTTTGGGATAATCCAGCCCTGAATACAAACCCAGTCCGAAATAAAAGGGTGCATTATCACAATACACCTGGGTTAACTACCAAAAAAAAAACCTCTACAGGGCAAGGAACCGTACTGGAGGGATGGCTCAACGACCCTGCAAAATTCATAGTACAACGGATGCAATACCAATGCACAACCTTAGAGCATGTTGGATACTCCAGCAGGTGGCCAAAAGTGGTGAGGATCTACTCCTCCCAAAAACCACAGAGCACCATCCCGTGGACAACAATACGGTGTTAACGGTCTTTGAGACCTTCGCGTCAAATAATAGACGCAAGCGAACACTCCGCAGCATGGCCGAAATTTTCCACATAGCAGAAATAAATCCTTAGAGTGACACGATTATTACCTTCAATGCCAGTGACGAACCCAAATTCCGAACAGCTCGAGCACCAGCCGCACTGGTCCTCAGTCCAATCGTGGACGACTTTCGACTCACCAAGGTACTCATGGACGGCGGCAATGGAGTAACCTCATCTATGAGGAAACTCTTCAAAAGATGGAAATAGACTGGAGCCACATTGAGCAAAGTAGCACAACCTTTAGAGGAATCATGCCCAGTCGGGAAGCACGCTGTGCTGGGAAAATCACACTAGATGTGGTATTCAGCACGCCGGATAATTACAAGTCCGAAGAAATTACATTCTAGGTGGCCCTGTTCAGCAGTGGATACCACACTCTACTAGGGCGGGAGGCGTTTAAAATCTTCCAAGCCATACCCCCATTACGGGTACATGAAACTCAAAATGCCCGGGCCCAACGGAATCATCACTCTTGCTAGTGATCCGGACATAGCACTCCATGCCGAAAATAAGACAGCCGCACTGGCCCTCGAGGCACTATCCGAAGCCCTAGCGGCCGAGGAACTAACTGTGCTACGCTCCATGGTGAACAGGGACGATGTGATACTCGATAAAAGATCCAAGTCCACCTCCTTTAAATCGGCGGACAAAATAGTCAAATTCCAAGCCCATCCAACAGACCCTGCAAAAACAGCTTCCATCAGGGCACAATTAAACCCTGATGTCGACTCCACACTGCGAGAGTTCCTACACGAGAACTGGGACATTTTTGCCTGGCACCCTTTAGACATGCCAGGAATCCCACGCAGGCTGGCTGAGCACAGCCTAAATATCCTAAAAGGATTCAAACCAGTCAAGCAGGCTCTTCGACGTTTCTCCGAGCCTAACAGACAAGCCATGGGAGAGGAACTAGCCAAGCTATTGGAGGCCGGATTCATCAGAGATATAAAACATCTGGACTGGCTAGCAAACCTGGTGATGGTACCAAAGAAGGACAAATCCTGGCGCTTGTGTGTCGATTTTAAGGACCTTAACAAGGCCTGCCCAAAGGATCCCTTCCCCCTCCCCCGCATCGATCAAATCATCGATGCTACTGCAGGACACGATTCATTGTGTTTCCTCGACGCATACTCCGGCTACCATCAAATTAAAATGGCGGAGCCAGACCAAGCCGCAACGGCATTCATCACACCATACGGCCCATTCTGCTTCAACACAATGCCCTTCAGGCTCAAAAATGCCGGCGCAACATATCAGCGCATGATTCAGACATGTCTGGCAAACCAGATCGGCAAAACAGTGGAGGCATACGTGGATGACGTGGTCGTTAAAACCAAGCATGTCGAAACTCTAGTAGATGACTTGAGGCTCACATTCGACAACCTCTGAACATATGACATCAAGCTCAATCCGGAAAATGCGTTTCCGGCG
The DNA here is from genome assembly GCF_002162155.2 of Triticum dicoccoides. Taxonomy (NCBI): domain Eukaryota; kingdom Viridiplantae; phylum Streptophyta; class Magnoliopsida; order Poales; family Poaceae; genus Triticum; species Triticum dicoccoides. The sequence goes on along the minus strand of NC_041382.1, from coordinate 502,750,077 downwards.
TACCAGCCGGAAAGCTCCTGGGATTCATTGTTTCTAGTAGAGGTATTGAAGCTAATCCGTCCAAAATCCGAGCATTGTCACAGTTGGCTACCCCAACAGACCTCAAACAAATACAAAAATTGACTGGATGCATGGCGGCTCTAAGCCGCTTTATCTCCCGCTTGGGAGAAAAGGCATTACCCCTTTATCGCCTCCTCCGGCGCACCGAACACTTCGAGTGGACGGATGCCGCCTCGACCGGACTCAACGAAATAAAAGCCATATTGGCAACAAACCCAGTCCTGGCTGCGCCAAACATTGGCGAACCAATGCTATTATACATTGTGGCAACTCATCAAGTAGTAAGCGCAGTGATCGTCGTCGAGCGAGAAGTGGACGGACACAAAATCCCCCTTCAAAAGTCGGTTTACTATGTGTCCACTGTCCTTACTCCATGCAAATCATGGTACCCGCATTATCAAAAGATAGCGTACGTGGTATTTATGGCATCCTGGAAGCTGTGACACTACTTTCAAGAGTGTTCGATAACGCTAGCCTCGGAAGTACCACTTAACGGTATTATAAACAACCGCGACGCGACAGACCAGATTGCCAAATGGGCCATTGAGCTCCACCCGTTCGACATAATTGATAAGCCATGGCGAGCTATTAAGTCGCAAGTTTTGGCTGACTTTGTCGCTGAGTGGACGGAAGCCGAACTCCCTAAAGAGTATGGCACATATTCAAACTGGATCATGCACTTCGACGGCTCCAAAATGTTGGCTGGTCCGGGGGCTGGCGTCGTTTTGACATCCCCAACAGGAGATACCGTTCAATACGTACTACAGATAATGTATACAGACTCCAACGCAGCCGAATACGAGGCCCTTCTACATGGTGTAACGCCCTCGATGCTGCTATATATCCCACGTGTTGAAGCACGACTTAGAGGCATAACCGCATTGAAAGCAATGTCACAAGTGAGTTAATCTTCACACAACCCATGTAATACATAAGGGAAAGAGATACATAGTTTGCTTACAATCGCCACTTCACACAATTACATGAATAAAACATCACATCATCCAGATACAATCAACGTCCGACTATGGAACCAAAATAAAAGAAGACTACCCCAAAAGCTACACAGATCCCCGATCGTCCCAACTGGGCTCCACTACTGATCAACTGGAAACGGAAACAACATAACAAACATGATCTTCATCGAGCTCCTCGAGCTCGGTTGCGTCACCTGCACGATATCATCGGCACCTGCAAACTAGTTTTGGAAGTATCTGTGAGTCACGGGGACTCAGCAATCTCACACCCTCGCGATCAAGACTATTTAAGCTTATAGGAAGGGTAAAAGGTATGAGGTGGAGCTGCAGCAAGCGACTAGCATATATGGTGGCTAACATACGCAAATGAGAGAGAGAAGAGAAGGCAAAGCACGGTCGAGAATCTATGATCAAGAAGTGATCCTAGAACAACCTACGTCAAGTATAACTCCAACACCGTGTTCACTTCCCGGACCCCGCCGAGAAGAGACCATCACGGTTACATACGCGGTTGGTGCATTTTAATTAAGAGTAACTTCAGGTTTTCTACAACCGGACATTAACAAATTCCCATCTACCCATAACCGCGGGCACGGCTTTCGAAAGTTCAAATCCTTGCAGGGGTGTCCCAACTTAGCCCATCACAAGCTCTCACGGTCAACGAAGGATATTCCTTCTCCCAAGACATTCCGGTCAGACTCGGTATCCAGGTTACAAGACATCCTCGACAACGGTAAAACAAGTCCAGCAACACCGCCCGAATGTGCCGACAAATCCCGATAGGAGCTGCACATATCTCGTTCTCAGGGCACACTCAGATGAGCTCTCCATACAACTAAAACCAAACCTCGAGTTTCCCCGAGGGGGCACTGCACAAGACTCT